>NC_053393.1:471764607-472023079 GCF_905171765.1 Bufo bufo | reverse complement strand
ATAAAATTGTGGAGGGGCTACGGAGCAGGAAGGGGAGGGGGCAATGGGAGGTGATATATACTCCCCCCCCCTGCTCCTGGCCCTTCCTCTTTACGGTGAAGGCAAGCTGGTCCCGCCCTTCCTCCCTTATTGTTACTCTTTTCTGAATGTGATTGGATGGTCATGTTGTTTTCTTTCTGTTCGAGGTTCCTGGTTATAGATTGGAGTGCGGAAGTCACAGCTGGTGGCAATTTAGAGCAAAGGAGCATGGTGGTGACAGATTTGGCGCACGTGCCCTCTGGGTCCAGGGGTTGGCACACCGCACCGAGGAATGGTTGGGGGAGGAGTTTAATTTGCCGATTGTAATGCTTAGCTGTGGCCGATCATCACCCAGTAAAATAAGTTAAAGTTAAGAAACGGTGTCCGTGTCATTTGTTATGGGAAGAGTGAATAAAGGGGCCCGGTGGTAGATCTCTCATCCTAACCCTTCATCCTGAATACCAACAGTCTGAGATTTTAACAAATTTAAACCCCATCCTGCAAAAGAGTCTCCATGTCAGTCCACATCACGTCAATCCTTTGTGCATTTCACAAATTACAATACATAGGATGAAATCCATGTGAAATCTGGAATAAACTCTGCATGGCTCCATGACAGTATCTGTGTTGTATTTATGCGCCATGTGGACGTACCCTAGAAGACAGATACACAGTGTAGGTTTCTGGTGTGGTTATTGAATAAGATTATGCAAGACACACCCCAAGATACGGTGCCATGTATAACACGGATGGCTTGAGACAGAATAAACAGAGATGCCTGATATGGAGAAAGCAGCTCAGTTATTCTGGAAGTTGTGCCAAAACAAACCTCTAGACTCCTGAAAGCTGACCGCTCCTCCATTATAGTGCCCTAATCGAAATAATCGAGCCTTATATAGAAGGCAAACACTAAAGGCAGCACTAGATGGAGGATCACAGAGCAGTACGACACAATGCAAACATCACAGCAGATAAAAGCCCCATTACACCATTAATGGTTTCTCGAGAGCTTGACACATTTACTTGACAAAACCCATTTAACTAGGGACTGTCGCCTCTCCTGACATTTCTGTTTTAGTAACTATGTGCATTCACCCTGCAATAGCAATTTTGGAGCAGTATGTTGTGCTGTTCCTCTATTATTCCTGCCTAGGAATAAACATTCTACTGTTTTTTTACCAGTCGGGAGGTGACCCTGCCCAAGTAGGCCAATGACAGCTTGATTGGACAGTGTAAGACTGTACAGGGACACACCGTCAACTGGTAACAGTCAGATGACCTTTATTCATAAATTTCTAGCAGTAATAACAGAGGATTGGCACACCATAGAGTCACAAGAAGCGATGCTCCAGAAAAGTCTTTCCATGTGGAATACTTTTATTTACTACGACCTGTTAGGAGAGGTGACGGCTCCTTTCCTTGAGTCTTTAAAGGGTGTTTGCTACAAGTAGTGTGGAGTGATCGAAGTCAAACCAATTGACTTCGATCAGAATTTCCGGAAAAATTGGATTCGCCACGAAGCCGAGTTTCAGAAATTTTCCCTGAAATGGCGGGAAAAAAAACCCCATACTCACCTCATACATTTGCGCGCGAAGAGGCCGTCATGGCCATCTTGATTGAAGATACCACACAAAATCTCATGAGCCGTGACATATGACATCACCGCGCCGGCCAGCGTGATGACGTCATCACATCACCAATCTTCAATTAAGATGGCCGTGGTGGCCTCTACCCGATGAAATGGGTGAGGTGAGTTTTTTTTTTTTTTTACTGGATTAACCCCTGAAAGCCCTCAATGTTAGGCTACATGCACACAACCGTATGTATTCTGTGGTCTGCAAAATGTGGATCCGCAAAAAATATGGACGACGTCCGTGTGACATCCATGTTGCCTCCGTTTTATTTTTTGCGGATCCATTGTAACAATGCTTATCCTTGTCCGCAAAACGGACAAAAATAGGACATGCTATATCATTTTTGCTGTGCTATGGAACAGACATACGGATGTGGGCAGCACACGTTGTTCTGTCTGCATTTTTTGCGGACCCATTGAAATGAATGGGTCCACATCCTATCCGCAAAAAAAAAAAAACGAAACGGACACGGAAACAAAATATGTTCGTGTGCATGAGGCCTTAATCTCAGATGCCGCGGTCGATGATGAGTGCGGCATCTGATGGGTTCAATGACAACAAATACATTTGCTTTGTGACAAAGTAATTCGTTACGAAGCGAATTTCTTTGTGGAGTTTGGCAAAGCAGCCAAATCGAATCTTTGATAACTTCACTCAATACTAGCTACTAGTTATATTCATCCAAGATTTTCATATATAAGCCAACTGTATCCAGACATTGGGCCAGAGTGTTTGCCTGGTATACATCAGCATACAGTTTATTAACTGTACTGAAAAGTGTACAACGCTATTCAATACAATCGGATCACACAAAAAAAGTATAACACATCATAAAAGTTTTTTGGCAATGAAGATGTCATACTGTTCCATATGTATTCGCCATATGTTCATTATATAAAATACATTGTCAGCAGAACCCAGTTTTCCCATTGTGATCTCCTTAAAGGGGTTATCCGAGCCTGGAATTGGCCTCCATACGCCAGGACCCCCTCACACTGATTCTACTTACCTGGCCCCCCACTCCGCGCGGCCGCAGCTGCTTCTCCCCGTGCACGGATGATAACATCCGGTGTTGCGGGGAACAGCCAATGGCAGACAATGACGGGGATGAGCCTCCCTAGAATCGATTTGTCTCATCAAGGAGAGGTCTGCACCTGTGAAGAGGTGTCCACGAAGCTGAGGATGCTCACCATACCACTTGACTGACATGACAACTATGCGCCTGCGCCAGTGCTCCAGGTGGCGGCGCAAGGAACAGGACAATGCAGTGTTCTGAGAAAAGATCCTCCAGAATTGCTATTACATGGGGAATACACGTTACTAAAACAGACAGGTCAGGGTACAGGTCTACTTTAAGGAGGTGCTACGTAGGATTAGAAATTATTTCAGGATTATAATTGGATGAAGGATCCTCAAGGGTCGGTTGCTGCAATATGGTCAAGCTGGGCATATATTCTTGGAACTATATACTACACAAGGGTCATCTATAATTATTACTTCCCTAGTTGATGTTTTTACATCTAATAAACATTATGGTCATGCTAAAGATTGCATTTATTTTATATGTAGTTTTTTAGTATTCCAAATCTTATGTTAAAGGGGCTATGCCATGATTAATGTAAAATATAAAAATCAGACATCATGTGACAATCCCTTTCTATCAAAGCTAGAGCCAGCCCTATACCTCACATGGATCCAGAGATCTCCCCATTCATTGCTTCAGGAGACGTGCCCTTTCTTAGGGGGTGTGTTATTTCTGCTGCAGCTCTCTCCCTATCACGGTTCAGGGTGTGTGTCCTTTCTGGCGAAGTCATCTCCCTATCACAGCTCAGGGGGTGTGTCCTTTCTGGCAAAGTCATCTCCCTATCACAGCTCAGGGGATGTGTCCTTTCTGGCGAAGTTATCTCCCTATCATAAGCTCAGGGGGTGTGTCCTTTCTGCCGAAGTTATCTCCCTATCACAGCTCAGGGGGTGTGTCGATTCTGTTGAAGCTCCTCTACTTATATATGCAGTATATTGATCAAAATGATTGTATTTTCAGCCATGGTGACATGCTTCCTGCGCATTTGCTTCATTTTACAGGTTGTGCTGACTGCCTTTTTTTTTGTTTTTGCCGTATGCCTCCATTTTGGTTGTGCCCTCCTTACTAACCCATCCCTTCCACAGGCGGTTTTTAATTAGTGCAGTACGTAGCTGTAGTCTGCTCTCCCTGAATTACACTCGTTTAGGTTAAGGAAATATATGGATTGTGAAAATGGTCTCAATTGGTCTTTCTAAGATTTCAAGTGTTAGTTTAAAGTGGGGAGTCCTAATGACATAAACCTTCATTAGTGGTAATCGAACTCTCATCTTACTCTTCTTTAGGATGTGGTGAGGGGAATATACAGGATTACAGGGATGACGAGATTGAACCCATATTGTGTGGCAAAACTGCTGCCGTTCTGTTGAATATGCCCTTTTAGGTATAGAGAATATTATAGAACAGGGATGCCCAACCTGCGGCCCTTCAGCTGTTGTAAAACTACAACTCCCACCATGCCCTGATGTAGGCTGATAGCTGTAGGCTGTCCGGGCATGCTGGGAGTTGTAGTTTTGCAACAGCTGGAGGGCCACAGATTGGGCATCTCTGTTAGGGCGCATGCACACTGCCGTTGCTCGGCCGTGGCCGTATTGCGGCCCGCATACAGCAGGTCCGCAATACACGGGAACTGGCTGTGTGCACCCCGCCTCACGGATGCGGACCCATTCACTTGAATGGGTCCGCAATCCGGGAGATGCTGTGCGTAACGGTACGGAGGCAAGGATCGAAAGCCCACAGAAGCGTGAATGGTTCCGCGATCCGCATGCGGTGGCGCACGTGCATTGCGGACCGCACGTGCCCTGACCAGCACGCGGTCGTGTGCATGAGCCCTTACAGAAAGTCCTCAGCTCAGGACCCCTCTAAAAGCATGGCTCTTGCTCTGGCAGACCTGGCCTGTCCATGCATGACATTTAAATAGCAGTTAAAATTAAATATAATACTCATTTTGCCTGGTTAATAACATTTCGGACACTGGACCGGATTGCCTGGCCGGCTTTACCCTGAAAGCGCGGTTGTCTTAACAAGACAACACTTTTAAACTCTTTCTGTCATGATGATGCACAAAACTATTATTATTCAGTTATTGAGATGCACAAAATAAATTATTTACAAAATTTAGCTTTTCTACATCTGCAACCTTGTCCTAGACCCTCTGGGTCTAAATATTGTAAATGCCAGATATCAGCACTAGTACCATCAAGATCTACGTAGAGTTATGGAAGGTATTGTACAAAGTCCAGGCACATACGTGCACATAAAGTATGGAAATACGGGCGTGACATTAACTTCATGCTTTACGTGATAGCTGGAGGTCTGCTAGGTGACATAAATAGGATTTAGGATCGGTCCTAATAGTAGATCAAGTTCACAGATTTCGACTCTTTCTGTACTTCTGTCAGTCCTTTTTATTCCTGTTTGCCTCTTCCAATTCACCCGGCTCCAACCATAGATTCCCATTTACTTGAAGAGGGTAACAATTTCAAGCCCCACGTACCTGATTTGAAAACAATGATGTGGGTCTGTAACTTTTGCTTCTGTTTCATGCCGTTGTACTGCTCCCGCAGTTGATGGATATCCATTTTGCTCAGCTTCCTGGTTCCGTCAGCAGGATCCTTGTCAGTATGAGTCACTGATAATATCTCGCTCATATATTTATACACCTTTACCATTTGTTCCCACAGGGAGAACGGCTCCAAGCAGCCGCAGCACCCAGCCATCTTCTCTGCCGTCCTTCAGCAAAGTGAAGTTCGCCTCCAGCCAACAATTAGGTCTGCAAACTAAAAACGATAGAGCTGGAACACGAGGTGTTTTCTGCTGGTGGATGATGATCATCTGCTACACGTATTTCAGGTTGTCCTAAATGTCTTGGTTCAAAGTAAATGATAAGTACTGCACACAGAGAGATTATTGACTTAAGGTCGGACAGAAATCAAAGCCAAGGGAAAGTAATGGGATATACGGTAGCCAGTGGAGAAAGCACACAGTGTATACAGGAGCATTAAGATAAACCATAAGTTCACAAATGAAACGGCAAACACATTACTGCATAACATTTGACAAAATATGCTGATGGATTTTAAATTTTTTTTTTGGGCGATGCTTGCCCACTGCATACAGTTGTATCTGTCAGAGGTATACAGGGTGGGTCATTTATATGGATACACCTTAATAAAATGGGAATGGTTGGTGATATTAACTTCCTGTTTGTGGCACATTAGTATATGTAAGGGGGGTAACTTTCAAGATGGTGGTGACCATGGTGGCCATTTTGAAGTCGGCCATTTTGAATCCAACTTTTGTTTTTTCAATAGGAAGAGGGTCATGTTGACACATCAAACTTTTTGGGAATTTCACAAGAAAAACAATGGTGTGCTTGGTTTTAACGTAACTTTATTCTTTCATGAGTTATTTACCAAGTTTCTGACCACTTATAAAATGTGTTCAATGTGCTGCCCATTGTGTTGGATTGTCAATGCAACCCTCTTCTCCCACTCTTCACACACTGATAGCACACCGCAGGAGAAATGCTAGCACAGGCTTCCAGTATCCGTAGTTTCAGGTGCTGCACTTTTCGTATCTTCACAGCATAGACAATTGCCTTCAGATGATACGAGATGTGCAGCACCTGAAACTACAGATACTGGAAGCCTGTGCTAGCATTTCTCCTGCGGTGTTGCTATCAGTGTGTGAAGAGTGGGAGAAGAGGGTTGCATTGACAATCCAACACAATGGGCAGCACATTGAACACATTTTGTAAGTGTCAGAAACTTGTAAATAACTCATGAAAGAATAAAGTTACGTTAAAACCAAGCACACCATTGTTTTTCTTGGGAAATTCCCAATAAGTTTGATGTGTCACGTGACCCTCTTCCTATTGAAAAAACAAAAGTTGGATTCAAAATGGCTGACTTCAAAAATGGCCGCCATGGTCACCACCACCCCTATTTTGAATATGTTTCCCCCCTCACATATACTACTGTGCCACAAACAGGAAGTCAATATCACCAACCATTCCCATTTTATTAAGGTGTATCCATATAAATAGCCCACCCTGTACATTGAGATGTCCTCCATCCAGAACTGTATGACGGGCACTATAAAACACAGAGTGGGGGTTCACGCATACAAACTTTTTTGATGTAACAGTTTTTTGAGGCCCATAGGCAGAACCATTCATTTCAATGAGGCCGCAAAAAAACCCCTCAAAAAAAACTGAAATGACTCTGTGTGCATTTCATTTCCGTATGTCCGCAAGTCCATTCCGCGAAAAATAGAAACATGTCCTATTCTTGTCCGTTTTGCAGATAAGGATATACATTGTTACAATGGATCCGCAAAAAAAAAACAGATGCAAAACGGCTGTGACACGCACGTCATCTGTATTTTTTGGCGGATCTTTGTTTTGTGGACTGCAAAATACATATGTTTGTGTGCATGAGCCCTGAACGTAGCCATACTTGTCATTGTCAGAGTCTGTTCTGGGCTGCTGACTCCACACTTTTGAACTCTCTATTTGATAGCACATAGGCTCCTACAGCGCCATTATGAACTCAAGGGTGTACAGTACAAATCTGACTGACACATGCCCTTTAACTGAGTGCTATTTACCGTATTTTTCGCCCTATAAGACGCACCGGCCCATAAGACGCACCTAGGTTTTTGGGGAGGAAAATAAGAATTTTTTTTTTTTTTTAACCAAAAGGTGTGCTGTGGTTTGGAACTAATGGTGGTCTGTGGATGGCACTATTACTGGGGATCTGTGGATGACGGACACTGGTATGGGGGATCTGTGGATGACGGACACTGGTTATGTGGGGGATCTGTGGATGACGGACACTGTTATGGGGGGATCTGTGGATGACAGACACTGTTATGGGGGGGATCTGTTTATGACGGACACTGTTATGGGGGGGATCTGTGGATGACGGACACTGTTTATGGGGGATCTGTGGATGACGGACACTGTTATGGGGGGATCTGTGGATGACGGGACACTGTTATGGGGGGATCTGTGGATGACGGACACTGTATGGGGGATCTGTGGATGACGGACACTGGTATGGGGGGATCTGTGGATGACGGACACTGTTATGGGGGGATCTGTGGATGACAGACACTGTTATGGGGGGATCTGTGGATGACGGACACTGTTATGGGGGGATCTGTGGATGGCACTGTTATGGGCTGGGGGGGGGTCTGTGGATGGCACTGTTACAGGGGGGATCTGTGGATGGCACTGTTACAGGGGGGGATCTGTGGATGGCACTGTTACAGGGGGGGATCTGTGGATGGCACTGTTATGGGCTGGGGGATCTGTGGATGGCACTGTTACAGGGGGATCTGTGGGTGGCACTGTTATATATGTGCCATCCACAGACCCCCCAGCCCATAACACTGCCATCCACAGACCCCCCCAGCCCATAACAGTGCCATCCACAGACCCCCCCAGCCCATAACAGTGCCATCCACAGATCCCCCCCCCCCCCCCCGCCACCGCTCCAGTATACAAATATAAGATGTCTTATTCAATTAATAGTTATTAAACATGCCCCCTCACTCCTAATAGTACCTTACATCTAATCGCTTCAGTAGAACCCAGCAGGCAGGCCGGGGCGGCCGGCGCGTCCCTCACTGACTGTCACTTGCCTGTGCCGCCTGCTTCATTCATAAAGTAGGCGTCGCAGGCGCGTGACATCAGGGAGTTACGCTGCCGCCCGCCCGGCCCTGCCTGCCGGCATTGTACTGAACGGGTTAGGATGTAAGGTACTATTAGGAGTTGGGGGACATGTTTAATAATTCAATTAATTGAATAAGACATCTTATATTAGTATACCGAAGCGGAGGGGCGGGGCTATACTACACTGACTGCACCGCCCCGCCGCTATTGCCGTCCCCAGCTCCTCCTCCCAGTCCCTCCCCGAGTCCCGTTCGCTCCTACATCGCAGCTTGCGATGTAAACCTTCAAGCATTCGCCCCATAAGACGCAGGGGCATTTCTCCCCCATTTTGGGGGGGGAGAAAAAGTGCGTCTTATGGGGCGAAAAATCAGTTAGGTTCTGCAGCCATCTCTTCTGTACATCTAGCGGGGACATGGAGTACACCGTCAGCAGATTTGTACCTATGAAACATGTGCACTTGGCAGCTGAAGACATCTGTGTTGGTCCCATGTACATATGTTCCCTGCATTGCTGAGAAAAATTAGCTGTTTAAAGAGGCCACACTCTGAGAACCACAGCCTCTTCCCTAGGCAGTGACGTCACATTCATCAGTCACATGGCCTATGTGTAGCTTAGTTCCATTCAAGTGAATTAGTCTGGACTTCAATAACAAGCACAGCTGCTATAGCAAAGAAAAATGGAGAATTCAGCTTCCATAAAACTTGAAGGTTTATTTAGTAAAAAGGATAAAACCCATCCAGCAAAGACAATCAGCGTCTACGCGTTTCGGATCACTCAGTTTGGATCCTTTTCATGATGAGTTGGGCGTTGTGCTTGGTGAGGCTGCAGCACTCTTCTGATCAGCCGTGGTGATGTGAGCTGGATCCCCACTAGTCAAATATTGTGACCTACCTTGAGGATAGGCCATCAATATTGTCCTCCCAGAAAATCCCTTTAATGCTGCAGTTCAGTTATCAAGCAATACCACCATTCACTGCTAAATAGTGGTGGATGGTTTTAGTTTGCTCCTTGCCTTCATGGTTTCAGGAACCCTCTAGAAAATGAGAACCTTAACAGTTGTCCATCTTGCCACCCTATATAGCCAGACCTGCTGGATAGAGATATCTAGATCCCAATTACAGCTTTAGGGAACACCCTGACTACCGTATTTAGATGTAGATATGTATGTATTAGATTTACAGCCAGGTCCATAAATATTAGGACATGAACACAATTCTAACATTTTTGGCTCTATACACCACCACAATGGATTTGAAATGAAACAAACTAGATGTGCTTTAACTGCAGACTGTCAGCCTTAATTTGAGGGTATTTACATCCAAATCAGGTGAACGGTGTAGAAATTACCAACAGTTTGCATATGTGCCTCCCACTTGTTAGGGGACCAAAAGTAATGGGACATAATAATAATCATCAATCAAACTTTCACTTTTTAATACTGGTTGCAAATCCTTTGCAGTCAATTAGAGCCTGAAGTCTGGAACGCATAGACATCACCAGGACACTGGTTTTCATCCCTGGTGATGCCTCTGCCAGGCCTCTACTGCAACTGTCTTCAGTTCCTGCTTGTTCTTGGGGCATTTTCCCTTCAGTTTTGTCTTCAAGTGAACTGCAGGCTCAATCGGATTCAGGTCAGGTGATTGACTTGGCCATGCATAACATTCCACTTCTTCCCATAAAAAACTCTTTGGTTGCTTTTGCAGTATGCTTTGGTCATTGTCCATCTGCACTGTGAAGCGCTGGTCCAATGAGTCTGAAGCATTTGGCTAATTATGAGCAGATAATATTGCCCGAAACACTTCAGAATTCATCTGCTGCTTTTGTCAGCAGTCATATCATCAATAAATACAAGAGAACCAGTTCCATTGGCAGCCATGCATGCCCATGCCATGACACTACCACCACCATGCTTTCACTGATGAGGTGGTATGCTTAGGATCATGAGCAGTTCCTTTCCTTCTCCATACTCTTCTCTTCCCATCACTCTGGTACAAGTTGATCTTGTCTCATCTGTCCATAGGATGTTGTTCCAGAACTGTGAAGGCCTTTTTTAGATGTCATTTGGCAAACTCTAATCTGGCCTTTCTGTTTTTGAGGCTCACCAATCTTTTACATCTTGTGGTGAACCCTCTGTATTCACTCTGGTGAAGTCTTCTCTTGTTTGTTGACTTTGACACAAATACCACCTACCTCCTGGAGAGTGTTCTTGATCTGGCCAGCTATTGTGAAGGGTGTTTTCTTCTCACCAGGGAAAGAATTCTTCGGTCATCACCACAGTTGTTTTTCTGAGGTCTTCCGGGTCTTTCGGTGTTGCTGAGCTCACCGATGCGTTCCTTCTTTTTAAGAATGTTCCAAACAGTTGTTTTGGCCACACCTAATGTTTTTTTTGCAATCTCTCTGATGGGTTTGTTTTGTTTTTTCAGCCTAATGATGGCTTGCTTCACTGATAGTGACAGCTCTTTGGATCTCATCTTGAGAGTTGACAGCAACAGATTCCAAATGCAAATAGCACACTTGAAATTTACTCTGGACCTTTATCTGCTCATTGTAATTGGGATAATGAGGGAATAACACACACCTGGCAATGGAACAGCTGAGAAGCCAATTGTCCCATTACTTTTGGTCCCTTATCAAGTAGGAGGCACATATGCAAACTGTTGTAATTCCTACACCGTTCACCTGATTTGGATGTAAATACCCTCAAATTAAAGCTGACAGTCTGCAGTTAAAGCACATCTTGTTCATTTCATTTCAAATCCATTGTGGTGGTGTATAGAGCCAAAAATGTTAGAATTGTGTCGATGTCCCAATATATTATGGACCTGGAGGGGGGTCTGTGGATGGCACTGTTATGGGATGGGGGGGTCTGTGGATGGCACTGTTATGGGGTGGGCGGTTTGTGGATGGCACTGTTATGGGGTGGGGGGGGTCTGTGGATGGCACTGTTATGGGGTGGGGGGGGTCTGTGGATGGCACTGTTATGGGGTGGAGGGGGGTCTGTGGATGGCACTGTTATGGGGTGGGGGGGAGGGTTTGTGGATGGCACTGTTATGGGGTGGGGGGGTCTGTGGATGGCACTGTTATGGGGTGGGGGGGTCTGTGGATGGCATTGTTATGGGGTGGGGGGTCTGTGGATGGCACTGTTATGGGGTGGGGGGGTCTGTGGATGGCACTGTTATGGGGTGGTGGGGGGTCTGTGGGAGGGGGGGTGAGTTCCACCAACTTTTCTCTGAGAAAAAAAGCCCTGACTACATGTAATACAGATCTACAGTCAGGTCCATAATATATTGGGACATCGACACAATTCTAACATTTTTGGCTCTATACACCACCACAATGGATTTGAAATGAAATGAACAAGATGTGCTTTAACTGCAGACTGTCAGCTTTAATTTGAGGGTATTTATTATAGTCAATGGGGCCGGAGCGGACCTCTGGTGGCATGCGTGCACTAGCGGCAGCACGGATCCGGCAGGCTGTTCACCCGCCTGAACAGCCTGCTGAAGAAGGCTGCCGCTAGTGTGAAAGTAGCGTTATTCAAACTTTTTTGCATATTAAAAGGTTTATTTTTGGATAACCTCTTTACAATTAATTTAAGTGCTGCAAAAAGTCTATGTGTAGCCCCAACCAAAGGCCGCGTTCACACAGTCAGTGTTTATTCATTTATTTCCATCAGTGATTGTGATCCAAAAGCAGAAGTGGCTCCTCACAGAGATAAGGTATAATGGGAAAGATCTGCACCTGTTCTGTGTTTGTGACCGCTCCTGGTTTTGGCTCACAATCACTGACCAATGCCTCATTCACACGTCAGTGTTTTGGTCAGTAATTTCCATCAGTGATTTTGAGGTAAAACCAGGTGTGGCCCTAAACACAGAACAGGTGCAGATCTTTTCCTTAAGCCTCATTCACACGTCCGTGCTCAAATCCGTGAGAAGGTGGTCAGTGATGCCTCCGTGAAGATGTCCGTAACGGATCCGTGTGTGGTCTGTGTGTCTGTTTTTGCTGTCTGTGTGCCATCCGTGCATCACTGACCCTGCACAGCTGAAAAATAATTTTTAAAGCATCTCTTCCTAATGATCCGTTAAATGGAGATGCAACACGGATGGCATCCGTGTTGCATTCATGGTTCTCATGGAACCACACGTACAGCACACATCCGTGAAACACTGATGTGTGAATGAGGCTTTATACCTTATGTCTGTGGAGGCTCCAATCCCAGTTTTGTCTCACAATCACTGATGGAAATCACTGACCAAACACTGACGTGTAAATGAAGCACACCGACAGGTTGCGCACACTACCGCAAAATTACGGATACTGACCGTGTCCGTTTTATTATCCTTGTTCGTAATGCAGACAATAATAGGACATATTCTATTTTTTTGCGGAACGTCCATACGGACACAGATTGTGTCTTTTCCGGGGGGGTGTTTCGGCCCCATTCAAGTGAATGGTTCTGCATACGGGCCAAAAAACCCGGAATGTACAAAGAGAAAAAATACTTTTCTGTGCATGAGCCCTTCGTGAAAGAGGCCTAAAACCTTTTAGGCCCCTTTATTTCTACTTGTCCTAGTTATGTCTAAAACCAAATACATAATAAAGTTCCTCTAGGTTTCTAGAATTCTCTCAAAAAAATTACAGAAAGTATTCAGTTTTATGGTACATCTAACTAAAGGTCATAAGAAACAAATAAATGGGTATTAACAGTTCCTGCCTTCATGCCAGTTTGGCTGCTCTGTGATGCAGTACCTATTATTTTAATTGCTATGCAAAGCTTCCTGAAGGCGTATTACGAAAGACAGCCGCCGACCTTGAAGCATACCTGGGATGATGACATTATAAGTG
The DNA here is from genome assembly GCF_905171765.1 of Bufo bufo. Lineage (NCBI taxonomy): Eukaryota > Metazoa > Chordata > Amphibia > Anura > Bufonidae > Bufo > Bufo bufo. Next base: position 472,009,824 of record NC_053393.1, on the reverse strand, counting down.
TAATCAGGCAGGTGCCAATTGTTCTAGTGCTATACGTTTTACATTGTGCTTGGTCAGAGATGTAGCCGAGCAAGTGAATGGGTCCGCATCCGTGATGCGGAATGCACAAGGCCAGTGCCCCGTGTATTGCAGACCCATGCAGGGTCAACGCGAAACCAAATGGATCTTTTAAATACAATGGTCCCAAAAGGATTGAATGAAACAAACTCCTTTGTCCCTGTATTGCAAGGCACCAACGAAACAGACCAGTGAGGATGAAGTAAAAGGGGTTTATTAACAAAATAAAGAAAGTCCAGGTAAACTTCACTGGGCCAAACATCAGGCAAATAAAAAACGAAGGAAAGCCAGGAGTAGTCCCGATCCATGCATAAGTCCTCTGTGCAACTTGCCAGGGTAAACGGATGCGTTACGGAAAGTCCCGGGTCCTGGGTCCCACTGGAGCGGACAAAGTCCCAGCAAACTTCAGTCAGTAGCTAGCAGTACTGACCTGCACCTGGATAAGGAAGGATAACAGTGGGCACTGACTGACATGGGAGGCCACCTTTTATGTGCCTGCTAAGGGCTCTTTCACACTTGCGTTGTTTTGCATAGAGTTCCGTCGTCGGGGCTCTATGCCGGAAGAATCCTGATCAGGATTATCCCCATGCATTCTGAATGGAAAGAAATCCGTTCAGGATGCATCAGGATGTCTTCAGTTCCCGGACGGAACGCTTTTTTGGCCGGAGAAAATACCGCAGCATGCTGCGCTTTTTGCTCCGGCCAAAAATCCTGAACACTTGCCGCAAGGCCGGATCCGGAATTAATGCCCATTGAAAGGCATTTTCCGGATCCGGCCTTAAGCTAAACGTCGTTTCGGCGCATTACCGGATCCGACCTTTAGCTTTTTCCGAATGGTTACCATGGCTGCCAGGACGCTAAAGTCCTGTTTGCCATGGTAAAGTGTAGTGGGGAGCGGGGGAGCAGTATACTTACCGTCCGTGCGGCTCCCGGGGCGCTTCAGAGTGACGTCAGGGCGCCCCACGCGCATAGATGACGTGGTCGCATGGATCACGTCATCCATGCGCATGGGGCGCTCTGACGTCATTCTGGAGCGCCCCGGGAGCCGCACGGACTGTAAGTATACTGCTCCCCCGCTCCCCACTACTACTACGGCAACCAGGACTTTAATAGCGTCCTGGCTGCCATAGTAACACTGAACGCATTTTGAAGATGGATCCGTCTTCAAATGCTTTCAGTTCACTTGCGGTGTTACGGATCCGGCGGGCACCTCCGGCAAATGGAGTACACGATGGATCCGGACAACGCAAGTGTGAAAGAGGCCTAACAAATCCCAGGGCGCCAAGCTTACACTACCTATAGGTCATGATCCTGCCCTACACTTGTGTTCAAGGTTTTAGTCGGTCATTAGTCAATTAGACCAATGCCTGCACCCTAATCTGCTTTGAACTTGCGGCCAGGTGCTATTCCCTTTGCTGGTCCGCGAAGCGCATAAGAAGCGCGTACGCGTGACCGCGTATCCCCTTGCAAACCCGTTTTTGAACGTAAATGCGCATGCACGACAGGCTCTGCGAGAGTGCGTCGACATGGACACCGGAATGGAATCCGCAATAGGCACCGGAGACAAGCTCGGCTGCAGCGTTCTGCCACTAGCCCGGCCAAGCTGTCCCCAATAGCCATGCAGTCTTCCCCTCCAGCACACATGCGAACGCATCCCCGCGTCGGTTCGCAAAGGGGTCGGAGCTGGTGTATCAAGGGAGACACGCGGCTCCATGAGGACCCTTTTTTGTCACACCGGAGTGCGAGACAGGTGAGGATCTTACATTACCCCCCCCCCCTCTCAAGGAGGCAGCTCAGAAGACTCCAAGCGAGCTTTCCCCGGATTATCCCGGTGGAAGGCTGCCACCAACTCATTCGCATGCACCTGACGAGAAGGTACCCAACATCTCTCCTCTGGACCAAAACCCTTCCAGTCTACCAATTATTGGAGAGACCTCTGGACAAAACGAGAGTCCAAAATCCTGTTCACCTCGAACTCTGACACCCCTTGAACTTCCAACGGGGGTGGAGTCTGAATGAAGGGGACAAATCGTCGGCCGCCGATTAAGAAGTGATACATGAAAGGTGTTCACTCTCAAATCGACGGTGGAAGTGCAACCTTGTACGCAACTCGGTTGATCTTCTGCGTCACCGGGTATGGACCAATGAATCGAGGACCCAACTTTGAAGATGGCTGATGCAGCGTAATGTTTCGGGTGGAGACCCACACCTGATCTTCCACCTTAAACTTTTGCTCTACAGTGCGATGACGATCAGCAAATTTCTTCTGTTGTGCCACCGCACTGCGGAGATTCCGCTGAACCGACGACCAAATGGGACATCTATCCTCGAACCATTGATCCACCACCGGTGAATCAGTGGAGGGCCTGGCCAGAGAAGAGAGCCTTGGATCCCTGCCCCCCACGCACCTGAATGGAGACATCTTAGTGGAAGCATGCTTAGAGTTGTTATAAGCCACCTCCGCGAAGGGTAGATGCGCGGCCCATTCCTCCTGGCAGTCTTACACGAAGCACCGGTGATATTGCTCCAGGGTCTGGTTAGTCCTTTCCGTCTGACCGTTGGTCTCTGGGTGAAAACCGGAAGAGAAACAAATTTATACCCAATCGGGAGCAGAAAGAACGCCAGAACCGAGAGATGAATTGAACACCTCTATCTGAAACAATATCATCCAGCGCTCTATGTAATCGAAAGACAGGATTCAAAAACAGATCTGCCATTTCTCTGGCCCGAGGGCAATCCGGGAAGTGGGATAAAATGGACCATTTTACTAAAACGGTCCACCACTACCCAGATTACCGTACTTCCAGAGGACCTTGGCAAATCTGTGATGAAGTCCATGGAGATGTGAGTCCATGGAGCCTGAGGAATGGGCAATGGGAGCAAAGTACCAAAAGGGGCGGACCGAGACGGTTTACATCGAGCACACACACTACATGCCTGGATGTAGGCCTTAACATCCACGGACATACTGGGCCACCAAACGTGACGTTCAACAAGGGCAAGTGTTTTCTTAACAATCAGATGCCCTGCAGACTTGGAGTCGTGAAGCTGTTGGATAACCTTTAATCGAAGGTTAACTGGTACAAACCATCACCCCTCGGGCTTGTTAGGCGGACTCTCTGCCTGTGAAGGGTCGAGAAGAGAGGACAAGTCCTCCATTAACTCTGCGGTCCCTAGGGCGGTCAGAAAACCTTTAGTGGGAAAAATAGTCTCTGGCTCAGAGCTCAGGATGGAAGCAACCTCAGGGAAGCAGCAGGACAGAGCATCTGCCTTCACATTTTTAGAACCTGGCTTATACGTGAGGCGAAAATTGAAGCAGGTCAAAAACAATGCCCACCGAGCTTGTCGGTAGTTGAGTCTCTTGGCAGTCTCTAGGTACTCAAAATTTTTGTGGTCAGTGTAAACCGTAATGGGATGTTCTGCACCCTCTAGCCAATGTCTCCATGCTTGAAAAGCCAGGTTTTACTCCCAGAAGCTCTCTATTGCCGATGTTATAATTACACTCGGCTGGAGAGAGCTTCTGAGAGAAGAAGGCTGGGATGTAACTCTCAGGGACCCCAGAATACTGTGAAAGAACTGCCCCAACACCAACCTCGGAGGCGTCGACCTCGAGGACAAAAGGTTGGGAAGTGTCTGGATGAGTAAGGATTGGCGCAGTGCAAAAGGCCTGCTTTAGCGTTTCAAAGGCTCTGTTTGCCTCTCTCGTCCACTTTGAAGGATTAGCTCCCTTCTTAGTAAGGTTAGTGAGAGTTACCACTATCGCAGAGAAATTCTTAATAAACTTGTGGTAGAAGTTGGCAAAGCCTAAGAAATGCTGCAGTCCCTTCAGATCCTTATGCCGAGGCCAATCCAAGACAGAAGAAAGTTTGGATGGATCCATAGCCAGTCCCCTTTCTGAGATAATGTACCCCAGAAAAGGCAATTCCGTTACCTCAAACAGACACTTCTCTAGTTTGGCAAAGAGGCGGTTCTCCCTCACTTTCTGGAAAACCTGACACACGTGTCTCCGATGAGACCCCAGATCCGACGGGTAGATTAGTATGTCGTCTAAATAGACAACAACAAATCTACCTAAGAAATCCCTGAGGACATCATTGCTAAACTCCTGGAAGACCGCAGGAGCATTACAGAGACCAAAAGGCATAACGAGATACTCGTAATGCCCGTCCCTGGTGTTGAATGCGGTCTTCCATTCATCAGCTTATCTGATGCGTATCCAAGTTATATGCACCCCTCAAATCGAGTTTGGTCAAGATCCGGGCCCCTGCCACCTGAGAAAACAAATAGTCAATCAGAGGCAGAGGGTACCGGTTCTTCACCGTGATCCGATTGAGGGCGCGAAAGTCGAAACAGACCAGTGAGGATGAAGTAAAAGGGGTTTAATAACAAAATAAACAAAGTCCAGGTAAACTTCACTGGGCAAACATCAAGCAAACAAAAAACGAAGGAAAGCCAGGAGTAGTCCGGATCTGCGCATCTTGCCAGGTAAACGGATGTGTCACGGAAAGTCCCGGGTCCTGCGTCCCACTGGAATGGACGGAGTCCCAGCAAACTTCAGTCAGTAGCTAGCAGTACTGACCTGCACCTGGATAAGGAAGGATAACAGTGGGCACTGACCGACCTGGGAGGCCACCTTTTATGTGCCTGCTAATAAATCCCAGGGCGCCAAGTGTCCACTCCCCATAGGTCATGATCCTGCCCTACACCTGTGTACAAGGTCGGTCATTAGTCAATTAGACCAATGCCAGCCCCCTAATCTGCTTTGAACTTGCGGCCTTTCCGACTTCCTCTCTGTTGCGCATGCGTGCATTGCCGTGATCTTGCGATATTTGTCGCGCTTTGATCACGTCATACCGCCGGGGCATCGGCCTGGAATGCGGCTTTACTTTAACTTGATCGAGTGATTGGTTGTCTGCTAATTTGTTAGATTGGATACAGATGTCCCTTACCTATAAGAAACGCTCCTGGGTTTAGACTAGTACACCCCTTGGAAGAAGCCATGTGGCGAAACGCGCGTTGGGGAGTCACGGGTGGCTGCACCACTTGCAGTCGGTATATAATGTATTCTTTCCTGATCTCCTTTCAATTTATGTACTTCTGTTAGCTTGCTGTCGTATGCATTGTATTTATATCATTCTATGGATTTCCTGAATTATTTATAGACATATGACTGGGGTTTTTTGGGAGCTTACAGTATTACTTTAGAGATATGTACCGTATGTGAGTGTTTAACCCACCACGTGTTGTTAGCGTGGGGTCCTTTTAACCACATTGACATTGTATATTTATGAATTTTTGGTCATGAATAAAGTTTATTGATTTTCTATGATTTAGTGGTGCATTTGGTTATATTTGGTTATATTGGTGTTCTGTGGCTTATGTTCCACGCACTTTTCCATACTCTTATGGTTATAGGTGTATCCATGGGGGGCACACAGTCGTGTGCAAGAGACCTAACACTGTGACATACTGAATGTTATCGAAGTCAATTTTAGCTCGGCTACATCTGTATGCTATGGAGAATTTCTAAAATCTATGACAGTCTGTTAAAACAGATGATTCGCAGCAGTATGGCTGCAAGGATAGTCATCAATATCAGATTGGTAGGGGTCCAACATCCAGCACCTCCACTGACCAGCTGTTTCGAGTAGATGCAGCGCTGGAAACTATAAAGTGTATGGAGCAGAAGCAGAAGGCTCTGTACACTATGCAGTTTCTGCAGTGGCCACGCGGGAGGGACGAGTGAAGGATGGCAGTGGGTCTGGCAAAAATGAGTGCACACACGGATTACAGTGGAATTTCTCACACTAGTAGCCTCCTTGGGCCGTGCAGTGACAGAAGAAAGCACTTTTACTTCCCTCGTGGCACACCCTGGTATTGGGGCTCCTGCTTTTTGGTAGATGGGGTGCCATAGGTGTTAAACGAGTATTCCCATCTGAGACAATGGGGGCATATCGCTAGGATATGTCCCCATTGTCTGATAGGTGCAGGTTGCACCTATATCCAGAATGCAGCAGGAAAAGTGGTGGCTGGAGGACCCCAGATCCAGCCAGCACCAAGTGCTCGTCCTATAGAAGTGAATGGGAGCACAAAGCGTTTGCATGGTCACTGCTCCCATTCATTTCCAGCCAACGCTCGGCTATTTTCAGGGGCCGCTTAGAAATGAATGGAGGGCAGCCGCGCATGCGTGGTGTCCCCTCTGGGACTTTGCTGGCTGCATTTACGAGATAGGTGTGTATCCCAGAGGTGGGACCTGCACCTATCAAACAATAGGGGCATATCCTAGCGATATGCCACTATTGTCTCAGATGGGAATATCCCTTTAAGTGTTTCAGCAGAGAGCGAGCCAGGCGTATGGATGCAGGTGCAATGGCGGGCGTACGAAAATGAAGTCAGTGACCAGACCATTTGTAGTAAATAAATAAATCTCTCTTTACTAAAGTGCAGACTAGGAGAAGTAGTACATCCAGTGCAGTGTCCCACTACGTGTGAAAAGGGGACACTTCAAACTTCTGTGTATGTCATCTTATGCTATTATCTATTTTTTCTCTGTAATAGCAGCAAACTCTTCACAACAGGCTGGTAACTGCATTTGCACACTGTCACCACTAGGTGGCGCTGTCACATCATACATACTGTATATATAGTAAGAGGCAGGCTCTGGAAGTGAGTTGTGAGTTGGAAGGAGGTTAGGAGAGGAGAGTATGGCCTATTTCACACGAGCGTGACGGATTAGGTCCGGATGCGTTCAGGGTGCGTTCAGTGAAACTCGCACCATTTTGCAAGCAAGTTCAGTCAGTTTTGTCTGCAATTGCGTTCAGTTGTTCAGTTTTTTTCTGTGCAAGTGCAATGCGTTTTGATGCGTTTTTCACGCGCGTGATAAAAAACTGAAGGTTTACAAACAACATCTCCTAGCAACTATCAGTGAAAAACGCATTGCATCCGCACTTGCTTCCGGATGCAATGCATTTTTCACTGAAGCCCCATTCACTTCTATGGGACCAGGGCTGCGTAAAAAAATGCAGAATATAGAACATGCTGCGTTTTTCACGCAACTCAGAACTGATGCGTGAAAAAAAACGCTCATGTACACAGACCCATTGAAAGCAATGGGTCAGGATTCAGTGCGGGTGCTATACGTTCATGTCACGCATTGCACCTGCGTGGAAAACTCGCTCATGTGAAAGGGGTCTATGTAACTGATGTTGTGTGCCCCTGGGCACTCCCCAGAAGGGCAAGATAGATAGGAAACCAAGCCCAAGGACTACTGGATCCCTTCTTTTTGTAGTGCCACTGTCCTGGAGTCAGAGACACAGTAGATTTATTGTATTGAAGCAGCCTGCCCAAATAATGGAGCAGAAGAGTAATGCCTGCCGCTAGGGAGACCGCCCTGTTGGTTGCCAAATTCTAGTTTAGAAGATCCAAAGTACCGAAAGGCTTACAGTGAAGAAGGAAGAAAAGTATTACCCTCTCTCTCAGATTGAGTTGGAACCTGTATACCACTGTCCCACCGTACCTGTTGTCTGGAGACTGGAGTTGCAGCTCGCCTTCATTTTATGTACCAAAATATTATTTGCGTGGATGCTATTCACCTCAAGGAAAATATTTCAAGTAAAGTTCTTGTTGGTTCAACTCCTGACTCTCTCCTTATTCTATACCAACTCTCAACGCACCTTACGGTGCTGGCGACATGAGTACCAAGGACCCTGCCTCCAAGGCATCTAAATACCCACACCATCAAGGGCACTTCAACCACCATCTGGCGGGAGTCCCTGGACAACAGAGTGTGCCCCGAAGGAACTACTGCTGTCCATCCATTCACTGCATGCCAGCCCACTAAGCGCTGCTAACCGCGAGTAAAACTACTACTGCCCCCATCAGCCCACCAACACTCACATATTGCCCCTGCGGCCCAGTCGCTGCACCAGCAGTATCAAGTAACAGTTCCAAGCAATTCACAGTGCAATTCTTCTTCAATAGCAATGTATGGATGGGTATCAGCAATGATGGGTGTTGTGGGACTCCTCTCTATCTTTCTAAAGTCTCTCTCTCACGCTGCAGAACCTTAGGCTGGTAATGAGGTTTTTGGTAGCTGTTCTGTAATTCCCAGACTGAGGGGTACAGAATTAAGATACAGCTGGACAGACCATCTCAAAGCATGGAAGGGTGCCCTTGCAATGTTCTAGCAAAGTCTCTACCAATCTTAACCGAACAAAGTACCATGCTAACTGTATCCAATGCATGGCCTTGCAAATCATGGCTCTTCTAATTTTCCTTCTCTCTTTCTGAGGAGCACTGAGGAGATAGCTAGCTGTAAATGTCTCAGAGATGTGTCCTCTCAGTATCACAGCTAGACAAGACTCACTCTAACTGTTCAGGGGTGGACCCAGGTCCATCTACTAGCCTACTAAAGGGCTGGGTCAAGTTTGTTAACCCTGAGCTATCCATACAGTACTATTAAGTAATCAGACATAACAAATCAAAACATTTGAAGTAACCAAATAACAATATGATTAACCATTTTGCAGTTACCCTGTTCTGGGGTACTGCATTTCCACCACTGACAATTCACTTGAATGGGAGCTGAGCTGCAGTACCCTGGCATGGCCACTACAACGTGTACAGAGCTGTGATCCATAGACAGTATAGTTTCCAGCACTGCTGCTGCACTAAACAGCTGATTGGTGGGAGTGCAGGAGTGCAGGAGGTTGGACCCACAAATCTGATATAAGTGGCGGGGTACCATACAGCCAGAGATGCCCTTGCAGTTCCCTGGCGGTCATTTCACGGAGAACTTTGCTTGTTCACAATTCGCCGATATGGCGATGTCTGCAGGCGCCATATTCTTTTGCAATGAGCCGAACTTTTACCCAAGACACACACATCAGGTGGGACAGGACATACCTATAATATACTTTCTAACATAGAAAGTATATAGTGCATTTGTATTGTGCAGCAGTTGTGTGCGGTTCTGCTGCAATACCGCAAGTATATAGAGGGACAAGCGCTATTGGAACAACTTGCAATGGGTGTGATATACCTGTTGCCCCCCAAAAACTGATTGAGGGGTGCAATATACCTGCTTCCACAAAATACTGATTAAGGGGTTTGATATACCTTCTTTCAAAAAATACTGATTTAGGGGTGCGATATACCTGCTTCCACCAAATATTGATTGAGGCCTGCGATATACCTGCTTCCACAAAATAGTGATTAGGGGTGCGATTTACCTGCTTCCACCAAATATTGATTAAGGGGTTCTATATACCTGCTTCCACAAAATACTGATTAAGGGGTTTGATACACCAAATATTGATTAAGGGGTTCTATATACCTGCTTCCACAAAATACTGATTGAGGGGTGCGATATACCTGCTTCCACAAAATACTGATTAAGGGTTTTTTATATACATGCTTCCACAAAATACTGATTGAGGGGTGCGATATACCGGTTTCCACAAAATATTGATTAAAGGGTTCTATATACCTGTTTTCACAAAATACTGATTGAGGGATGCACGATATACCTGTTTCCACAAAATACTGATTAAGGGGTTTGATATACCTGCTTCCACAAAATACAGATTGAGGGGTATGATCTACCTGCTTCCATCAAATATTGATTAAGGGGTTCTATATACCTGCTTCCACAAAATACTGATTGAGGGGTGCGATTCACTGCGATATACCTGCTTCACAAAATACTGAATAAGGCGTTTGATATACCTGATTTCACAAAATACTAATTAAGGGGATTGATATACCTGCTTCCACCAAATATTGATTGAGGCCTGCGATACACCTGCTTCCACAAAATACTGATTAAGGGGTTTAAAATACAGGCTTCCACCAAATACTGATTGAAGCCTGCGATATACCTGCTTCCACAAAATACTGATTGAGGGGTGCGATATACCTGATTCCACCAAATATTGATTGAGGCCTGCGATACACCTGCTTCCACAAAATACTGATCAATGGGATTAATATACTGTCACGGATGGTTATGCAGAAAACTAGAAGTAACAAATAAAGATCCAACTGACTTGATCCCAAACTAAGGAACAAATGGGTGAGCCCTATAAAAGCCCTAGAGCTCTCCCTGACTGCTCAGCCCATGCAAAGATCTTTATGATAGAAAATTGCATGCCCCCGTACCTAGACTGAGTGACGCCTGAAAACCCTATAATAGTGAGGGGACACGACCACCGGCTCCCTGCACTCAATACAGAGGGAGTCAGGGTCACCTAGAATCAAGCCAACAGGAAAACACAAATAAAGGAATAGACTTAACTGAGGAACCAGCAGTTGCAGCATCTAGCAGTGAGCACATTCCAGGAAGTGGTATAAACCGCAAAGTGAAGCAGTATGGGAGGGGATATAAAGGGAGGCGATCACTGCTAATAGGAAAAATGTGGGGGATTCCCTGGACTTTGGCCAAAATGTAATGAGTGGCTTATTACGCTTTGGCCAAAATGTACACCAATGACTCATCCAGCATGGAGGCAGGGCAGAATGCTGGATGCAGAGTGCGATCACATTTGCATTTTCCGATCACTGCTAATAGATGACAGCTGGGAGAGGGAGGAGAGAAGACAAAATGAAACCAAAACAAAAGAACATCATGCAAGAGGTACTGAAGAACGTCTGTCAGAACTTCTTAGAGATCTGGCGGTGACAGTACCCCTCCCTCTACGAGTGGACTCCGGACACTCAGAGCCCACTGTAACGGTCATGTCCACACACACACAGGGGGAGGGATAGTGACCACTGCGCTCCACCCTCACCCCTGGCCCTGCCTACTTGCCTCACGAGTCCTGATGACAGGGGACAACTGGACGACAGTCCCTAACTTAGGATACGTGCAGGGAAGACAGACAAGACAAAATACGGAACATGAACGGACCGGGTCAGAACCAAGAGAGCTACGCAGTACAAAGGGTTAAGCAAAGAATGGTCAGGAGAAGCCAGGGTCAGATACCAGGAGAGCTGAGAAGTACAAGAGGAGTCCTAAGAGAGTAGTCAGGTGGGAGCCGAGGTCACAATACCAGGACGGATGCGCAGTACAGGAGGAGCAGGCAAAGGATCATCAGGGAACGGAATCAGGTGAGTATTCAGTAGTCCAACAAATAGCCAGGACCCTAGAAATTAACAGGCAACCTGTGACTAGAAGGCTGCCTGTATATATAGTGGGGAGTGAGGGTCATGTGACGTGGCCAGCGTCACATGACCGACAGACCAACCAGTCGAGCACCGAGTGATCAGCTCGGCGCTCAAGGCAGACTTAGGAGCAGGGAGCCATCCATCAGTAAAGCCGCCCTGGGAATGAGGTCAAACACAGATCCTCATTCCCAAAGCTAAGCAACAGGTCTGTGGGTAATGGGGAAAGTTTTGGAACCGTGCTGCTAGACACTATGTCCCCCGGTCAACAGTGGATAGCATAGGGCACCAGCCCCTCTCCTCTTCACCCAAAGGATCCGATCCTCCCCAGACTTCCTCCTCTACAGGGTTTGAAGAAGATTGGCAGAATAGTGAAGCACCCTTTTGCAATCTTTTCATAAAAGGTTTTATTCTACTCACAAGAGTACGTGACGATTGTATTGTTCTATACGCTTTTTGTTTACCGACTCTTGTGAGTAGAATAAAACCTTTTATGAAAAGATTGCAAAAGGGTGCTTCACTATTCTGCCAATCTTCTTTAAACCCTGGAGAGGAGGAAGTCTGGGGAGGATCGGATCCTTTGGGTGAAGAGGAGAGGGGCTGGTGCCCTATGCTATCCACTGTTGACCGGGGGACATAGTCTCTAGAAGCGCGGTTCCAAAACTTTCTCTATTTGTATAACCAGTGTGAACGACCTACCACACTACTCCGGGACCAGCAGCAGCGCAAGTAATTGTCCGTGTTGGGACACAGGACTGACTTTTCTTTTTGTATTTTACCTGTGGGTAATGGGGGACCGAGTGCACCTTCGGAACCCCGTTACAGCCCACCTTCTCAGGATGGGACCTATGGAAGGCCCTGATAAGACGAGAGGCCTTAATGTCCGCCACTGGGACCCACATCCTCTCATCAGGACCATAACCCTCCCAATGAACGAGATACTGGAGAGAACCGCAGACAATGCGGGAATCAACGATCCTAGAGACCTGAAATTCAAGATTACCATCAACCACAATCGGAGGAGGAGGAGGCAAAGAGGAGGGTACAGTGGGTTGGACATAAGGTTTTAATAGGGACTTGTGAAAAACATTATGGATCTTCCAAGTCTGAGGAAGATCAAGACGGAAGGCAACGGGATTCATGACGGACAAGATTTTATAAGGCCCAATAAACCTAGGACCCAACTTCCAGGTGGGAACCTTCAGTTTGATATTTTTAGTAGACAACCACACCAAATCGCCCACATTCAGGTCCGGACCAGGCACACGTCTCTTATCCGTCACATGCTTATATCTCTCACTCATGCTCTTTAGATTACCCTGAATCTTTTGCCAAATAGATGACAGAGACGAGGAAAATCTCTCCTCATCAGGTAAACCAGAAGACCCCTCTCCAGAGAATGTCCCAAACTGCGGATGAAACCCATATGCACCAAAAAATGGTGACTTATCAGAGGACTCCTGGCGACGGTTATTTAAAGCTAACTCAGCAAGGGACAAAAAAAGAACACCAATCCTCCTGATTCTCTGTCACAAAACAGCGCAGATATGTCTCCAGATTCTGATTGACGTGCTCGGTCTGGCCATTCGACTGCGGGTGAAAAGCAGAAGAGAATGACAACCAAACCCCCAAGCGAGAACAGAAAGCCTTCCAGAATCTGGAAACAAACTGCGTGCCCCTATCAGAGACTATGTCTGAAGGAATGCAATGCAATTTGACAATGTGGTCAACAAATGCCTGCGCCAGCGTTTTAGCATTGGGTAACCCAGGAAAAGGAATGAAATGCGCCATTTTGCTAAAACGGTCCACCACCACCAGGATCACAGTCTTCCCCGAGGAAAGAGGCAGGTCCGTAATGAAGTCCATGGACAGATGTGTCCAAGGACGGGAAGGAATGGGTAACGGGAGGAGAGGACCCGTGGCCGTGAATAAGGGACCTTGGCACGAGCGCAGGTCTCGCAGGCTGCCACAAAACCCTCAACCGTCTTACGAAGAGCCGGCCACCAGAATCTCCGAGCAATGAGATCCACTGTGGCTCTACCCCCCGGGTGCCCAGCAAGGACAGTATCGTGGTGCTCCTTAAAAACCTTGTGTCGTAAAGCGAGAGGCACAAACAACCTCCCAGGAGGACAAAGATCAGGAGCCTCTGCCTGGACTGCCTGAACCTCTGCCTCCAATTCAGGATAAAGAGCAGAGACGACCACCCCTTCAGCCAAAATGGGACCCGGGTCTTCAAAGTTCCCCCCTCCCGGAAAACAACGTGACAGGGCATCAGCCTTCACATTCTTAACCCCAGGGCGGAATATGACAACAAAATTAAACCTTGAAAAGAACAAAGACCATCTGGCCTGTCTCGGGTTCAGACGTTTGGCTGACTCCAAGTAGGCCAGATTCTTATGGTCGGTAAACACGGTAATAGGGTGTCTGGCTCCCTCTAGCCAATGGCGCCATTCCTCAAAAGCTAACTTGATGGCCAACAACTCCCTATCTCCCACATCGTAATTTCTCTCTGCGGAGGAGAGTTTCTTTCGAGAAAAAGGCACACGGTCGCCATTTGGCAGGAGAGGGACCCTGAGACAAGACCGCACCCACACCCACCTCAGAAGCGTCCACCTCAACAACGAAGGGCAGAGAGACATCAGGTTGTACCAAGATGGGAGCGGAAGCAAAACTCTCTTTGATACTAGAAAAGGCCTTACGCGCATCTACCGACCAGGAGGAAAAATCTACCACCTTTTAGTCATGTCAGTGAGTGGCTTAACAACAGAGGAATAATTCAAAATGAACTTCCTGTAATAATTGGCAAAACCCAAAAAGCGCATCAGCGCCTTCTGATTCTCAGGAAGCTCCCAATCAAGCACAGCGCGGACCTTCTCAGGGTCCATGCGAAAACCAGAAGTGGAGAGAAGAAAACCCAGAAATTGAATTTCTGGAACCGCAAACACACATTTTTCCAGTTTAGCGTATAATTTATTCTCCCGCAGAATGAGCAAGACCTGACGTAGGTGGTCCCTATGAGTTTTGAAATCAGGGGAAAAAAATCAAAATGTCATCTAGATACACTAGTACAAATTTCCCTATTAAATGATAAAAAATGCTGTTCACAAAATGTTGGAAGACGGTTGGAGCATTCATCAAACCAAAAGGCATAACCAAATTCTCGAAATGGCCCTCAGGGGTATTGAAGGCCGTCTTCCATTCGTCCCCTTCCCTGACCCTGACCAGGTTGTATGCCCCTCTTAAATCCAACTTAGAAAAAACTTTAGCCCCAACAATCTGGTTAAACAGGTCCGGGATCAGAGGAAGCGGATAAGGGTCACGAATTGTGATACTGTTCAGCTCCCTGAAATCCAGACATGGTCTTAAAGAACCATCTTTTTTCTTAACAAAAAAAACCCCAGCGGCAACAGGTGACTTCGAGGGTCGGATGTGTCCCTTTCTCAGGCTCTCAGAGATATAAGTACGCATAGCGACCCTTTCAGGTTGAGAGAGATTGTATAAACGAGATTTAGGCAGCTTGGCGCCTGGGATGAGATTAATAGGGCAATCGTACTCCCGGTGAGGGGGCAGCTCCTGGACACCACTCTCTGAAAACACATCCGAAAATTCTGAGAGAAAAGATGGTACCGTCTTAGTAGAAACCTCTGAAAGAGACGTCGAGAGGCAATTCTCTCTGCAAAAGTCACTCCAACCATTTATTTGCCAATCAATGGTGGGGTTATGTTTAGTGAGCCAGGGTAGCCCCAACACTAGAGGAGTAGGTAATCCGTTTAAGACGAAACATGACACATCCTCAACATGAGCATCACCCACAGTCAAACGGATATTGTGAACTATGCCCTTTAACGATTTTTGAGAAAGTGGAGCGGAATCGATAGCAAAAACAGGTAAGTCCTTTCCCAAAGTGCATACCTGGAAACCATGTGTTATAGAAAATTGATTATCAATGAGATTGACAGCTGCTCCACTATCTACAAAAATCTCACAAACAATGTTCTTGCTCTCTAGCACCACCCTGGCAGGTAGGACAAAACGGGAACTACAAGCAAATGGAAAACCTTCAATTTCCGCATCAACCTTGCCAATAGTAACAGATGGAACGTTTTTAGAGGACTTTTTTCCTCTTGTTTCATTATTACCCTCAACAAACTCCCTGAATACCTCCACAACAGAAACAAACCCTCCTCTGAGAGCTGAATCCTTTATTATTAGAGGCAAGCAAACCCAGCTGCATGGGCTCCGACTCAGAGGGGATTGAGAGAGACTGAGGCCCCTGCGCACTGAATGAGACCGCCCCACTGTCCTTCGACTGAATATGACAGGAAGGAGTGATCTCTCCTCTCTCTCTAAGACGCCTGTCAATACGAACAGCCCGAGACATGGCAGACTCCAAGGAGGTAGGTCTCTCATGAAAGGCAAATGCATCTTTTAATTCCTCCGAAAGACCATGGCAAAATTGACTTCGGAGTGCAGCATCATTCCAACCAGTATCAGCTGCCCATCTCCGAAATTCTGAACAGTATATCTCTGCGGACTGTTTACCCTGGCATAATAGACGCAGCTTAGATTCAGCCAGAGCAATACGATCCGCATTATCATATATCTGACCCAGAGCTACAAAAAATTCATCCACCGATCGGAGGGGCCGTGCCCCCACCGGCAGCGAAAAGGCCCAAGACTGAGCGTTACCCCTGAGCAGCGAGATTATGATCCCCACCCTCTGCTCCTTATCACCAGAGGAATGGGGAAGTAGGCGAAAATGGAGTTTTCAAGCCTCTCTAAAACGAACAAAATTCTCACTACTCCCAGAGAAAGTATCCGGAATCGAGATCTTAGGCTCAGAACAAACTCCATGAACGCAAGCAGAACCGGTCACCTGAAACTGAGATACAGTTTTACGGAGATCTGCTACCTCCAATGAAAGACCCTGCATGCGGTCAATCAAGGTTGAAACCGGATCCATGCTTAAGACGGTTTCAGCGGTTTATAATGTCACGGATGCTTATGCAGAAAACTAGAAGTCACAAATAAAGATCCAACTGACTTGAACCCAAGCTAAGGAACAAATGGGTGAGCCCTATAAAAGCCCTAGAGCTCTCCCTGACTGCTCAGCCCATGCAAAGATCTTTATGATAGAAAATTGCATGCCCCCGTACCTAGACTGAGTGACACCTGAAAACCCTATAATAGTGAGGGGACACGACCACCGGCTCCCTGCACTCAATACGGAGGGAGTCAGGGTCACCTAGAATCAAGCCAACAGGAAAACACAAATAAAGGAATAGACTTATCTGAGGAACCAGCAGTTGCAGCATCTAGCAGTGAGCACAATCCAGGGAGTGGTATAAACCGCAAAGTGAAGCAGTATGGGAGGGGATATAAAGGGAGGCGATCACTGCTAATAGATGACAGCTTGGAGAGGGAGGAGAGAAGACAAAACGAAACCAAAACAAAAGAACATCATGCAAGAGGTACTGAAGAACGTCTGTCAGAACTTCTCAGAGATCTGGCGGTGACATATACCTGCTTTCATCAAATATTGATTGAGGCTTGCAATATATACCTGCTTCCACAAAATACTGATTACGGGGTTTGATATACGTGGTTCCACAAAATACAGATTGAGGAGTGCGATATACCTGCTTCCACCAAATATTGATTAACGGGTTCTATATACCTGCTTCCACAAAATACTGATTGAGGGGTGCGATATACCTGCTTCCACAAAATATTGATTAAGGGGTTTTATATACCTGCTTCCACCAAATACTGATTGAGACCTGCAATACAACTGCTTCCACAAAATACTGATTAAGGGGATTGATATACCTGCTTCCACAAAATATTGCATAAGGTGGATGGATATATCTGCTTCCACCAAATATTGATTAAGGGGTTTGATATACCTGCTTTCACAAAATGCTGATTGAGGGTTGCGATATACCTGCTTCCACCAAATACTGATTGAGGCCTGCGATACACCTGCTTCCACAAAATACTTATTGAGGGGTGCGATATACCTGCTTCCACAAAATACAGATTGAGGGGTGTGATATACCTGCTTCCACCAAATACTGATTAAGAAGTTTGATATACCTGCTTCCACTAAATATTGATTGACGCCTGCGATACACCTGCTTCCACAAAATACTGATTAAGGGGATTGATATACTTGCTTCCACAAAATACTGCATAAGGGGTTTAATATACCTGCTTCCACCAAATATTGATTGAGGCCTGCGATACACCTGCTTCCACAAAATACTGATTGAGTGGTGCGATATACCTGCTTCCTCAAAATACTGATTAAGGGGTTTGATATACCTGCTTCCACAAAATACAGATTGAGGGTTGCAATATACCTGCTTCCACCAAATACTGATTGAGGCCTGCGATACACCTGCTTCCACAAAATACTGATTAAGGGGTTTGATATACCTGCTGCCACAAAATACTGATTGAGGGCTGCGATATACCTGCTTCCACAAAATACTGAATAAGGGGTTTGATATACCTGCTTCCACAAATTACAGATTGAGGGTTGCGATATACCGCAGTGGCGTACCAAGGGGGGGGGCGGGGGGGAGTGGCCCGCCCCGGGTGCCACTCACAAGGGGGGTGCCATGACTGAGTCACCCCTCCATCCACTGCTGCACCGCGACGCGACTCCACCAGGCGCCGGCTTCTGTGGAAGGATTATTGCGGCGGCGCGCAACATGACGTCACGACGCTGACGCCGCGCCGCCTTCACGGATCTTTTAAAGAAGCGGAAGGATCCATTACCAGCGGTCGGACGGAGCCTGAGGCATCATCAAAATGTGAGTAAATAATTGTGTAATTAAGGGGTGTGTGTGTGTGTAATTAAGTGGGGGTTTGTAATTAAGGGGGGGGGGTGTAATTAAGGGATGTGTGTGTGTAATTAAGGGAGGGGTTTGTAATTAAGGTGGGGAGGGAGGGGGTGTAATTAAGGGGGGGAGTGTGTAATTAAGGGGGGGTGTAATTAAGGGAGGGGGTGTAATTAAGGTGGGGAGGGAGGGGGTGTAATTAAGGGAGGAGGTGACGTGTAATTAAGGGAGGGGGTGTAATTAAGGGGAGAAGTGAGGGGGTGTAATTAAGGGGGGGGGTGTAATTAAGGGAGGGGGTGTAATTAAGGTGGGGAGGGAGGGGGTGTAATTAAGGGGGGGTGTAATTAAGGGAGGAGGTGTAATTAAGGGGAGAAGAGAGGGGGTGTAATTAAGGGGGGGTGTAATTAAGGGGGGGTGTAATTAAGGTGGGGAGGGAGGGGGTGTAATTAAGGGGGGGTGTTATTAAGGGAGGGGGTGTAATTAAGGTGGGGAGGGAGGGGGTGTAATTACGTTTTTTCAAGTTGATATAGAGCTTACAAATTTGTAATAAATATTATTGAAAACATTGAAAAAAGTTTGTGCATGTTTTCTTAACCTTCTTGGGGGCGGGGGGGGGGGGGGGGGGGGGGGGGGGTGCCAAACAAAGGGTTCGCCCAGGGTGCCAAATGCTCTAGGTATGCCCCTGGATATACCTGCTTCCATCAAATATTGATTAAGGGGTTCTATATACCTGCTTTCACATATACTGATTAAGGGGATTGATATACCTGCTTCCACAAAATATTGATTGAGGCCTGCGATACACCTGCTTCCACAAAATACTGATTAAGGCCTCATGCACTCGACAGTATTTTTTCACGGTCCGCAAAACGGGGTTCCGTTGGTCCGTGATCCGTGACCGTTTTTTCTTCCGTGGGTCTTCCTTGATTTTTGGAGGATCCACGGACATGAAAAAAATGTTGTTTTGGTGTCCGCCTGGCCGTGCGGAGCAAGAGTTAATATACCATAGGATCGGAGTTTTCTCCAATCCGATGGTATATTTTAACTTGAAGCGTCCCCATCACCATGGGAACGCCTCTATGTTAGAATATACCATCGGATTTGAGTTAGATCGTGAAACTCAGATCCGACAGTATATTCTAACACAGAGGCGTTCCCATAGTGATGGGGACGCTTCAAGTTAGAATATCATACGAACTGTGTAAATGACTGCCCCCTGCTGCCTGGCAGCACCCGATCTCTTACAGTGGGCTGTGATCCGCACAATTAACCCCTCAGTTGCCGCACCTGAGGGGTTAATTGTGCATATCATAGCCCCCTATAAGAGATCAGGTGCTGCCAGGCAGGAAGGGGCAGACCCCCTCCCTCCCCTGTATTACATTCATTGGTGGCCAGTGCGGCCTCCCCTCCCCCCTTTATTAAAATCACGTTCCGAATCCCCCATCATTGGTGGCCAGTGCGGCCTCACCTCTCCCCCCCCCACTAGTTAAAATCACGTTCCGAATCCCGCATCATTGGTGGCCAGTGCGGCCTCACATCTCCCCCCCCTTAGTTAAAATCACGTTCCCCCATCATTGGTGGCAGTGGAGAGTTCCGATCGGAGTCCCAGTTTAATCGCTGGGGCTCCGATCGGTAACCATGGCAACCAGGACGCTACTGCAGTCCTGGTTGCCATGGTTACTTAGCAATTTTTAGAAGCATTATACTTACCTGCGAGCTGCGATGTCTGTGACCGGCCGGGCGCTCCTCCTACTGGTAAGTGAAAGGTCTGTGCGGCGCATTGCTTATAGCACAGACCTGTCACCTGAACGTGATTTTAACTGGGGGGGGGAGAGGGGAGGCCGCACTGGCCACCAATAATTATAATATTGGGGAGGGAGGGGGTCTGCCCCCTCCTGCCTGGCAGCACCTGATCTCTTACAGGGGGCTATAATAAGCACAATTAACCCTTTAGGTGCGGCACCTGAGGGGTTAATTGTGCGGATCACAGCCCCCTGTAAAAGATCGGGTGCTGCCAGGCAGCAGGGGGCAGTCATGTACACAGTTCTCAGTATATTCTAACTTGAAGCGTCCCCATCACTATGGGAACGCCTCTGTGTTAGAATATACTGTCGGATAAGGGGTTTAATATACCTGAAAAAGCTTTATGCAGACGGATCTGCGATCCGTCTGTGTGAAAGTTGCCAACGGCCACGGATCACGGACGCGGATGCCAATCTTGTGTGCATCCGTGTTTTTTCACGGACCCATTGACTTGAATGGGTCCGTGAACCGTTGTCCGTCAAAAAAATAGGACAGGTCCTATTTTTTTGATGGACAGGAAACACGGATCACGGCCGCGGATGAACAACGGTGCATTTTCCCGAGTTTTCAACGGACCCATTGAAAGTCAATGGGTCCGCAGAAAATCACGGAAAACGGAACAACGGCCACGGATGCACACAACGGTCGTGTGCATGACGCCTAAGGGGACTGATATACCTGCTTCCACCAAATATTGATTGAGGCCTGTGATACACCTGCTTCCACAAAATACTGATTAAGGGGTGGAAAATGCCTGCTTTCACCAAATACTGATTGAGGCCTGTGATACACCTGCTTCCACAAAATACTGATTGAGGGGTGCTATATACCTGCTTCCTCCAAATACTGATTGAGCCCTGCGATACACCTGCATCCACAAAATACTGATTAAGGGGATTGATATACCTGCTTCCACCAAATATTGATTGAGGCCTGCAATACACCTGCTTCCTCAAAATACTGATTAAGGGGTTTTATATACGGGCTTCCACCAAATATTGATTGAGGCCTGCGATATACCTGCTTCCACAAAATACTGATTGAGGGGTGCAATATACCTGATTCCACCAAATATTAATTGAGACCTGCGATACACCTGCTTCCACAAAATACTGATTAATGGGATTGATATACCTGCTTCCACAAAATACTGATTAAGGGGTTTGATACACCTGCTTCCACAAAATACTGAATAAGGGGTTTCATATACTGCCTTCCACCAAATACTGATTGAGGGTTGCGATATACCTGCTTCCACCAAATACTGATTGAGGCCTGCGATACACCTGCTTCCACAAAATACTGATTGAGGGGTGCGATATACCTGCTTCCTCAAAATACTGAGTAAGGGGTTTGATATACCTGCTTCCACAAAATACAGATTGAGGGTTGCAATATACCTGCTTCCACTAAAAACTGATTGAGGCCTGCGATACACCGGCTTCCACAAAATACTGATTAAGGGGTTTGATATACCTACTGCCACAAAATACTGATTAAGGGGTGCGATATACCTGCTTCCACAAAATACTGAATAAGGGGTTTGATATACCTGCTTCCACAAATTACAGATTGAGGGTTGCGATATACCTGCTTCCACCAAATATTGATTAAGGGGTTCTATATACCTGCTTTCACAAAATACTGATTAAGGGGATTGATATACCTGCTTTCACAAAATATTGATTGAGGCCTGCGATACACCTGCTTCCACAAAATACTGATTAAGGGGATTGATATACCTGCTTCCACCAAATATTGATTGAGGCCTGTGATACACCTGCTTCCACAAAATACTGATTAAGGGGTTTGATATACCTGCTTCCACCAAATATTGATTGAGGCCTGCGATACACCTGCTTCCACCAAATACTGATTAAGGCCTGCGATACACCTGCTTCCACAAAATACTGCTTGAGAGGTGCGATATACCTGTTTCCTTCAAATACTGATTGAGCCCTGCGATACACCTGCATCCACAAAATACTGATTAAGGGGATTTATATACCTGCTTCCACAAAATACAGATTGAGGAGTGCGATATACCTGCTTCCACCAAATATTGATTAACGGGTTCTATATATCAGCTTCCACAAAATACTGGATGAGGGGTGCGATATACCTGCTTCCACAATACTGATTAAGGGGTTCTATATACCTGCTTCCACAAAATACTGATTGAGGGGTGCGATATACCTACTTCCACAAAATACAGATTAAGGGGTTCTATATACCTGCTTCCACAAAATACTGATTAAGGGGTTTGCTATACCAGCCTCCACCAAATACTGATTGAGGCCTGCGATACACCTGCTTCTACAAAATACAGATTGAGGGGTGGGAAATGCATGCTTTCACCAAATACTTATTGAGGCCTGCGATACACCTGCTTCTACAAAATAGTGATTGAGGGGTGCGATATACCTGCTTCCACCAAATACTGATTGAGGCCTGCAATATACCTCCTTCCACAAATATTGCTCTTCTCTAGGGACTTTGGCACAGGGTCATTTTGAAAATGACAGGCAGAGGAAGAGGCAGGTCGTTCCGCAGGCGTGCTAGGGGTCGGCCAGGTGCACCAGGCCGGAGCCTAAGTGGGATGTTGGAGAAGGTGCGTGCAATTCCGTCAAAGGACGCACCAGAGTTGGTTGAGAGGCTGACTCAGCCTTCCGCTTCTGCACCCTTCTCCTCCTCTGTATCTGCACCCTCCTCACTCTCTGCTGTGTGCACCCCCAAAGACACCACCACCACCATAGCCCCTCCACTCGAGTCAGAGGAATTATTTTCCCATCCATTCCCAGACCTTACCAATGTGCAGCCATTCTTGGCATCGGATGAGGAAGAGGAGGTAGCAACGGCCGCCACCCAGTTGTCTGAGGACAGTACCCAGATCAGCCCAAGGAGGGTGGTCCCCGCTGTTGCTGCCTACTCTGAGATCTCTAATGTCAGTGGTGGTGAAGGTGACAATGATGACGTGTTGATGGACGTCACGTGGGTGCCCACAAGAGAGGAATAGGAGCAGCAGATAGAGAAGCATGCAGAACTCTTACTGCACAGGAGGCAAATGTATCTGGAGCGAGCCATCCACCATGCATGGTCACATCTTGCGCTCCCAGGACGCCAGCACATCGCTCGCCAGGGTGGAATTTTTGTAACGTGTCAGCTGCTGACAATAGTGTTGCCATCTGCAGCCTGTGCTGTCAACGCATAAGTCGCGGTAAGCCCAACACTCACTTAAGGATGACCGCCTTAATATGGCACCTGGCCTCCCATCACCTAGCCCAGTGGGAGAAACGCCGCCAGAACCCACAAAGCCACACTCCTGGTGCTTCACGTCCTGCCTCTTCTCCTTCTCCTCTCTCCTCCCATTTGTCCTCCACTCCACCGTGCCATTGTCGTGTTCATCTGGCAGAAGGCAGGCTTCCGTGGCCCAAATGTTCGAGCGTAAAAAGTTGATGAGGCCGGATAGCCCTCTTGCCCAACAGCTGACCGCTGGCTTGTCGGAACAGCTAGCCCGCCAACTACTGCCATATAAACTGGTGGACTCGGAGGCCTGTAGAAAATTTGTGGCCATTGGCACACTGCAATGGAAAGTCCCTGGAAGGAAATATTTCTCCCAGAAGGGCATCCCAGAGCTATATGGCCACGCTCAGTGGCAAGTGAATATATCTCTGGCACACAGTGTCAGTGCCAAGATACATCTGACCACAGACATGTGGTCTAGCGAACTCGGGCAGGGAAGGTACATAACTTTTACTGCCCACTGGGTGAACCTTCTGATGGCCGTCAAGCATCTAACCCGTGGCACCCGTGTGGATTTGGTGTTACCGCCGCGGATTGAATGCAGGCCTGCCTCTTCTTCTCCTCCTACATCATCCGTCTCCTCTTCGGCTGCACCCCCAAGCTCCCCAGAACCTATTTGACGTGCCAGGTGAAACATTTCCATGCTTTGCTGCGGCTGTTGTGCCTGGAAGCCAAGAGCCACACCGGTCCTGCACTGCTTTCAGCTCTGCGGTCACAGGCTGATCAGTGGCTAACCCCGCTTAATTTGACAGTTGGTTTAGTGGTGTGCAACAACGGTGCCAATCTGCTGAGCCCACTGAAACAGGAGAAAATGACACACGTGCCGTGCACGGCACACGTCCTGAACTTAGTCGTGCAGCGATTCCTTGCCAAATACCCTGGGGTCCAGGACGTCTTGCGGCAGGCCAGAGATTTTCCTCTGGCCATTTTAGAAGATCGTACACGGCCATGACTCGCCTTGCTGACATTCAGCGGCGACACCACCTGCCTGTCAGACGTCTGATTTGTGACAGTCTGACATGCTGGAACTCCACCTTATATATGCTTGATAGGCTGCTCCAGCAGCAACGTGCCGTTAACGACTACCTGTACAAACTCTGCAGCAGTACAGGTGATGGGAGCTTGGTTTCTTTTCACCTCACCAGTGGCTGCTCATGTGCGACACATGCAGACTTCTGCGGCCATTTGATGAGATCACCAAACTGGTCAGTCACAGCCAGGGCACCATCAGTGACATCGTACCTTACACCTTCTTTCTGAAGCGTACATTGCATCGTGTCATTGATCAAGCCGTTGAGGAGCAGGAGCTGGAAGATGAGGAAGTTGCAATGCTGAATAAATTCCCAGAGGTGGCTAATCCATCTGAGACAAGTCAGCAGGAGTCTGAAGAGGAGTCAGAGGAGGAAGGTGGCTGGGGGGAGAAGGAGGAGGAGGAAGAAAAGCAGGCTTTGAGGGGGACTTTAAACTTTTCGGGGATCCCTGGTGTTGTCCGTGGCTGGGGAGCGGAGACAAAGGACAACATTCTCCTGGGCGATGAGCAGGAGCCAGGGCGCTCCACCGCTTCCAATTTAGTGCAAATGGGGGCCTTCATGCTCCAGTGTTTGAAGAGGGACCCCTGTATAAAAAGCATAAAGAGCAATAACCAGTACTGGATGGCAACGTACTTAGACCCTCGGTACAAACACAAAATGGCGGACATGCTACCAGCATCACAGAGGGCTGTCAGAATGCAGCATATCCAGGCCTTGCTTCGAGAGATGCTGCATTCTGCTGTTGTGTGCACTGGCAGAGGAATTTCCACCCACAGCGAAACAGGTGCGGGTACCAATCCTACTGCACCTGCAAGAAGATGTGTTGGTCACTTCAGATATGAGATCATTCTTGCATCCAACCCATGGACAGCCGCCCTCTGGATCCAGCCTCAGGGAATGCCTAGACTGACAGGTGTCTGACTACATCGGGTTCAGGGCCGATGTGGACGCTCTGAGAAGCGAGGAACCCCTGGACTACTGGGTGTGCAGGCTTGACCTGTGGCCAGAGCTGGCACAATTTGCCTTGGAACTCTTGGCTTGCCCTTTGTTGAGTGTCCTGTCTGAAAGGACGTTCAACGCAGCAGGGGGGATCGTGACCGATAAGTGCACTCGCCTAGCTCTAAAAATGAATGAGGCATGGATCTCGGAGGAATTCAACACCTGTGACGACCACGTGTAATTAAATTTTCTTATGCCAGCCCATACATATCCGCCATCACCCTGAACAAAGAATGGTCCTTGTCTAATGTATATACAGCGGCATAAAAGGCCTTTTCTGTCAGCTGATTACCTAATTTTTGGGGCCTGTACTCCAATGGCCTACAGTGAAATTGTTATTCAGTGATCACCTAATGTACCTCCAGCCACATAATCACTTGTTCTTTTCTGTCAGGTGAATGCCTAATGTTTGGGGCCTCTACTAGCCTACAGTAATATAGTTATCCAGTGACCGTCTAATCCACATAATCACTTGTTCTTTTCTGTGAGGTGAATGCCTAATTTTTGGGGCCTGTACTGGCCTACAGTAAAATTGTTAACCAGTGACTGCCTAATGTGCCTCCAGCCACATAATCACTTGTTCTTTTCTGTCAGGTGAATGCCTAATACTCACGTGGCCTAAAATAAAAAATTTCTAGACTCTATCAGGGCACATTTTTGAGAGTTTCCCTTTAAGACCAATCAGGGGCCATAAAAATGGCCCCTGATTAAAATACATATTTTTTGTTGGAATTTTTGCCATTGATCCCCCTCTGGTATGTCACTGTCCATGTTGTGGGACTATTTGTGCACTTCTAGTAAGTATTTGGTGGCTGCAAACATGACCTGAAGGTTTTTCAAGTTCGCCTGCCATTAAAGTCAATGAGGTCCGCCTCAAACGAGCGGTTCTCAGATATTTGATAGCGAATGCACTTTCGCGAATCATCCCGGCCGATGTTCTTCCATCACTACATACAGCAACAGTGGGGCAATGATGAAAATTTTTAGGTGTTCATTTTATTTATTTATTTTTTAATACATTTGTTAAAGGGGTTTTCCGAGATATTTATACTGATGACCTATCCTCTGTATAGGTCATCAATATTTGATCAGGAAGGGGGGGTCCGACAAATATCGGTAAATCTGCCATGAAACATACAGTACATACACATGCAGCAGAACTGAGTTTGTCATATGATCATACACAGGGCTGTAGGTAAGCCTACTGTACTTAATTTGAGTTATCCCTATACAAACAAGCAGTGTACCCCCAAAGATTTAAAGATGATGTTTGGTTTCAGGAAGAAACCAGACAACGGATGGGATCCTCCTCAATAACAAACTGAGCATTACTTACCTGACAGATGCCATTCCCCAACATCAATTCTCCTGGCAGGGCTCTGCTTCTTCTAGAAACCTGACAACCCCTCTAAATAACAGCTATGTGACACCCTGGTACTGCATATTTATCAGCGGAGACACTTTAAGGCCTCCTTTCCACTCATATTTTTTTCTGCATTTTTGTAATTCTTTTGGGTTTTCTTTTTATTACATTATTTATTATTTATTTTATGCACCTATATAGCGCTACTATATTCTGCAGCGCTTTACAGACATCATTGTCGCTCACTGTCCCCAATAGAGCTCACAATCTAAGTTCCCTATCAGTATGTCTTTGGAGTGTGGGAGGAAAACGGAGTACCCAGAGGAAACCCACTCAAACACAGGGAGAACATACAAGCTCCATTTGTAGTGTGCATTTTTTTCAGCGGTTTTTCAAGTCCTGTAGAGAAGATCACTGGAAGAAAAAAATCTCCATAACTAGAGCATGCTGTCTTTTGAAAAAATGTAAAAAAAAGCCACTGGACCAAAAAGTCACCAAAATGCCACAGAACAATGCGTTGTTTGTAGAACATTTTATGTTTCCCTTTAAAGGGAATCTGTCACTAGGTTAAGGTCTCATGCACACGGGTATAGGCCTTCAGTGCCTGTGCTGCGGACCGCAAATAGCATGGGCACCATCTGTGTGGCCGCTGTCTGCGGATGCAGACCCATTCACTCGCAAAGAACTAGGACATGCACTATTTTTTGGCGATGCGGAGGCATGGACAGAAAGCCCACAAAAGCGCTCCGTAGTGCTTCCATGAGGTTCCATTCAGTCCCTCCGTATCTGGCGGATTGCGGACCCATTCAAGTGAATGTGTCCGCATCCGTAATACAGAGCGAACACGGCCGATGTCCGTATATTGCGGACCGGCCGTTTGCGGTTGGCAATACGGGCACGGACCACCTATGGTCGTATGCATGAGATCTTATGCTGTCCTATCTGAGGGCAGCACAACCTGCTGACAGACACCCATTGGCTGGTGCGATGCATGTGACCATCCCCACAGCCAGCCAGTTGAAAACTGTGTCGGGACTGGAAGATGAAGAGAGCGGAGGCAGCGGGGAGCACCGGAGCAATGTGGAGCAAGTATGAATCTTCTGTTTCAGGGGCCATGCTGCAGGAACCTGTTAAAACATCATTTTTAACAGAAAACTCCTTCAAGGATAAGTTCAAAGAATTGATGAAGATTTTGGTGACTTTCTCATTCACTCGAATAATACATGCAGAAGCTCATGCTCACTCTGCAGAAACAACCCCATTAAGGGAGAGTTCACATCTCCGTTTCATTTTCCGTTCTTCTGATCCATCAGAGGAACGGAAAAACAAACAAACAGGACACTGAAAAAAATACTGATCCTTTCGCACATTTGGCATCCATTTGAGATCTGTTTTTCCTGTTTAAAAAAACGAATCTCTAACGTAAATGGCTCAAACGGATACCAAATGTGCACAGCTGATACCAGGCAGGGGTTAGGTTAAGAAACTGGGATTGGGGGGGGGCATGGGTCGGCGTTTTAGTTTCCGCCCACAGGCAGCAGAAAGTCTAGGTGCACCCCTGGATGATGCACAGGATCCACTTTTATACAGGATTTTTTTTTTTTTCTGTTCTTCTGACAGATCAAAAAAAGCAAAATGAAACGTGAACTCTCCCTTAGGGCTCATGCACATGAGTGTAATGGCTCAGTGCCCGTATTGCGGCCCATAAACGGCCGTCCCGCAATATACGGGCACTGGATGTATCACTTCATGGTGCGGATGTAGACCCATTGACTTGAATGGGTCCGCAATCCACAAGATGCAACCGAAGATAGGACTTCACTTATCTTTTGTGGAGTGGAGGCACGGATTGTAAACCCACGGAAGCACTACAAATTGTTTCCGTGGGCTTTCATGTCCATGTGAATATACCCTTTAGGCCTCATGCACACGACCATATTTTCAGTCCACATCCGATCCGCATTGTGCATCCAGTATGTCTGTTCTGCGGCCCCACAAAAAGAATAGAACATGTCCTATTTCCGTTTTACAGACAAGAATAGGCATTTCTATCATAGGGCCCGACATTCTGATCTGCAAAATGCAGAGCGCACACAGCCAGTATGCGGGTTTTGCGGATCCGCAAAAACGGATACGGTCATGTGCATTAAGGGCCTAAGGCTGAAGGTACACTTGTGACAGTTTTGTGCTGTTTCTCGCAGACAGGTGTGTGACTGGAGTGTGACTAGTTAGGCTCATCGCTACGATTCTGCAATGTATAAGAGTTTTGCTTAGCAAATGTGGAGCCTGACATGCTATAAGTCAACCGATGACGGTTTTTACTTAGGGCGTCTCGCCCATCAGTAGCATACATTAGACCTCTTTCACACGAACGATACAGATTGGCTCCAGATGCGTTTAGTGAAACTCGGACCATTTCGGAAGCAAGTTCAGTCAGTTTTGTCTGCAATTGCGTTCAGTGTTTCATTTTTTTCCGCGAGGGTGAGATCAGTTTTGATGTGTTTTTCACGCGCGTGAAGATTTACAAACAACTGTAAAGGGGGCCTAAATCTGCCACAGTGAACATGTGTGTGATTATGTACATACTGGGGGAGAGTTATCAAACTGGTGTAAAGGAAACTGGCTTAGTTGCCCATAACAACCAATCAGCTTCTACCTTTCTTTTTCCAAAGGAGCTGTGAAAAATGAAAGGTGGAATCTGATTGGTTGCTATGGATAACTAAGCCTGTTGTCCTTTATACCAGTTTGAGAAATCTCCCCTACTGTGTAGGTTTTCGAGCGGAGTGGTGTCTATAACCTCATGGTTCCCCTCCTCCTCCTATCTCTTGTCAGTCCCACCCCCAGGAACAAGCAGATTTTGGTAGGAATGCGTCCATTAGTATCAGTATAGTGAGCTGTGCTCCCGGACATGTGAGAACCAGGAAGGAAGCTGAGCACATGGCTGAGGAGAGGGCTGCTGCATCTGGGTGTCCCTGCAGAATAAACCATGTACTCGCCCACCCTTGCTCCATGTCATCCCTTAACTAAAACAAACTGGAGCTGAACTGGTTAATGATTGACTGTATGGTAGCAGCTCCCCACTGCAGGCCTGTCAGAGGAATCTGCTGCAGTGTCTGTAAGGATCCTGTCCAATGGAGTCCGCTGCATATTACCTGGGGTTTGACTTCAGCACTCAGCAGGTAATAGGCATCTTCAGTCTTATATGATATCGGAAACAGATGTAGCAGAGCCATGCCTGTCGTTCGGCCCAGTGCGCTGTGGACTACACATAAACTAAGCTGTCCCAATGCACGAAGAATGATAAACTGAGCTCTGCTACATCGGTTATTGGCATAGTACATGTACCACATAATACTGCACTGTTTTTTTTTGTGTCAAGCCTTCTGTATCAGTTAGGCCTCTTGCACACGAACGTTGTGTTGTGGCCGTATTGTGGCCCGCATATGTCGGCCCATGTGCACTACGCATCACGGATGCGGACCCATTCTCTTGAATGGGTCCGCAATCACTGAGATGCGGAACAGAAGCACAGATCGGAAGCACTACGGAGTGCTTCCGTGGCGTTTCTGTCCGTGCCTCCGCACCACAAAAAAAATAGAACTTGTTCTATTTTTTTTTGCTGTATGGACGGATCACGGACCCATTCAAGTTGAATGGGTCTCGATCAGAGCCGGCCGCCGCACGGATGTTTCCCAAATTGCGGTCCCTAATGCTCGGAACAGATGCACAACGTTCGTGTGCAAAAGGCCTTTGGGAAATTCTCAAATCCTGGCTCTTAACACCTTTCATCACTAAGAAAAAATGTCAGTGCAAGGACTTGTTAACATTTCCGTTTTTCCATTGGTTTTGAAATGCTTGTTCACACCGTAGCTCAGTGAAAAATCTAAATCACGGAGACCTGCACTATTTTGGTCAGTGTTTGTGGAATACGGATGACACCTGGACCAAGCACGGACGTCTTCACGGATTAACCACATACAGATTTTTCGCCATGGACATGGAAATGTGAATGAGGCCTAAGGCTTCATTCATACAGGCTTATTAATTGGAACTCAGAATGTGGAACCATATTGTGGCCAGTAGTGCGGTCAGTATACTTCTGTACAGATGTTGTGTTCTCTTCACACGTGATGGAAAATACACAGCATAAAGACTCCCCATATTATCCTATGGGGTTGAAAAGTGTCAATCCCTGCAGAATAGGGGCCATTTATTAACAAGCCTACACCAGTTTTTGGCATAGAAAAGTTGCAAGACCCAGTTTTGCGATTTTTCTTTAAATTCCCATGTGACAAAATTTTGTTGCATGAGTGTTTTTACTCCATCCTCACTACAAGGCCTCTTGCACGCGACCGTATGCCCTCCGAGATATATGGTCCGTGAGTGGGCCATATGTCCCGGGGCGCCATTGATCGAACGCACAGCATCATAGATTACAATGATGCTGTGGACGTCGGGCCGCCCGCGGGGCTGTTGTCCCGCACTCAAGTGCGCACGATCAATGCCGCTTCGGGATATATGGCCCGTTCACGCACGGTATATCTCGGATGGCATACGGTCGTGTGTTGGCGGCCGGGCTGAAGCCAGGACATTTACAACTGGAAACGGGCGTAAAAGAGGAGTGAAAACAACTCCAGTCAGGGGCTGAAGTGGTTTTCATTCCAGGTGCAGGGACAGCTGAAGGCGCGCCTAATTTATTACATGGTCTGCACCTTGTCATATATTAAGGACTTCCTCCGGCAGCACAGGGGCTATCAAAGATCAGTGTAAAAAAAACGTCTTTGATAAATGATCCCCCAACATCTCCATTCATTTGAAAGGGGGATGTATTCCACAAAGAAATCTGCATCCAAATCCATGTGTAAAAATGAACCCTCATGCACAAAATCAGAGCTTCTAAGACAAAAGCATTCACTGCGAAAATGCGCAGGAAAACAAGTGTGCAAAATATTTGTGGGGGGAAACCCTTTCATAGAATTACGCTGGCTCCATATACCTCACCTACTCCTTACAGACAGAATATGATTGAAAGACAGGCAAGTATGAATCATGCTACAATTATAGAATGGACTGCCGGGGCGTAGTTATCGGGCTAAGGGGTCCCAAAATCCCTTCTGCCATATAAGAAGACACCAGTATTAAAGAAAGCACATGGTGGTTGGGCACCCCTGTTACATATTTTACTCTGGGGCCCAGGATCTTCATGTTCCGCTTCTGGAAAGGAACAGCCTATCCATCACCCCAGAACTTTTAAAAAGCCGGAAGCTGAAAAAGTGGCTTCACCCAACCAAGTCCAGGGCTGTTGTGTGGCTTCCCACAAAGTGGATCCTTTCTTTTCTGCTTTCCGCTAACTGCATCTGCAGCAAGCCCCCGAGGAGCTGGTGCAGATGATGGGAGTGGTAGTGGCCCTGAGGAGATGTGTAATGGTGTACTCCCTCAAGCTGTTCTTCCCTGGGGGTCCCTGCAGTGGAAAGATGGTTTGAAAAATCAGGCCAGAAGTAAGTCTCAATGCAAAATATCCAGCAGTAGTTGGCACAAAGTGCAGTCTATCAGGTATGGCAGCTGCATAAGTGGCAGATAATGGCACCTCTGATGTGTTATCTTGCTTATAACAACTTATTTACAATTGATCTTGGACAACTAGTCACCAGTTTCCATATTTGCCTTATTGCTGATTTATTTAAAACTTTACTTTTATTATTCCATTCATAAGATAGAATAGAAGACACTGGGGAAAGATTGAAACTTGCCAGCTGAGGCCCAATATATGTATCTCTGTTACAGTTTTGTTGACAGTATCTCAGCAACACTGTATCTAACAGACGTATCTCTCTGCTCAAACCAGCAGATGTATCTATTAAATCATGTCTCTCTCTGCTGTGTATCACAGTTTTGCAAAGTTCTGTCTCTCTGCGGCAGCATGTCTCTCTGACAACTAGTGGTCCAAGACCAATTGTGAATAAGTAGTGATAAACACACCACAGGTTGAGGCCTACGGAGTGCTTCCATGGTGTTTCTTTCCGTTGTTCCGCACCGCAAATAAATATGACATGTCATATTTTATTGTGGTGCGGACAGACCACGGACCCATTCAAGCTGGATGGGTCAGGCCCGCTGCACGGATGTTGCCCTTGCATTGGGGACCGCAATTGCTGCACAACGGCCGTTTGCATGAAGCCTTAGCCAGGGTCATAAGTGAGAAAATCTTGCTTATAAGGCCCCTTTCACACGAGCGAGTTATCTGACGTGAACGCATAACACCCGCACTGAATCCTGACCTATTCATTTCTATGGGTCTCTGTACATGAGCGTTTTTTTTTTTTACGCATTAGTTATGCATTGCGTGAAAAACGCAGCATGTTCTATATTCTGCGTTTTTCACACAGCCCTGGCCCCATAGAAGTTAATGGGTCTTCAGTGAAAAACTCATTGCACCCGCAAGCAGGTGCGGATGCAATGCGATTTTCACTGATGGTTGCTAAGAGATGTTTGTAAACCTTCAGTTTTTTATCACATGCGTGAAAAACACATCAAAACGCATTGCACTCACGCGGATAAAACTGAACAACTGAACGTAATTGCAGACAAAACTGACTGAACTTGCTTGCAAAATGGTGTGAGTTTCACTGAACGCATCCGGACCTAATCTGTCACGCTCGTGTGAAAGAGGCCTAAGGCTACTTTCACACTTGCGTTGTTAATTTCGGTATTGACATCCGGCAGACTATCTCAATACCAGAATTAAACTGATTTCCGTTAGGATGCAGTTGTGTGAAATCAAAATGGAAAAACCTGATCAGTCATTAAATACATTGAAAGTCAATGGCTGACAAATCCGTTTTTTAGGCTCCTAAAAAAACGGATCTGTTACCATTGACTTACATTGTTTTCAGCTTGCAGTGGTTTTGTGTCCAGTCCCAAAATGGAATGCTGCCGAAACGGAATGCATAAGGACCAAGTGTAAAAGTAACCTAACTCTCTCTTGTACTTCTGACTAACAGCTGTAAACTGGCACTTGTGGTATTAGGTGTCCACTGTGTAATGCTGTCTTGGAGTTGGTCTGGATGTTATCTAGGTGATGGGTATCCAAACTGTATTCCCTCACTTGCAGCAGGGCCTGTAAAGCTGTGACTTTCTGTTCACTCTGCTGTCTGGATAATGCTGTAGCTTTCCAGTTATCCTGGTACTTTTACAGCAGGCATGCTCAATCTGCGGCCCTCCAGCTGTTGTAAAACTACAACTCCCACAATTCCCTGCTGTAGGCTGATAGCTGTAGGCTGTTCGGGCATGCTGGGAGTTGTAGTTTTGCAATAGCTGGAGGGCCGCAGGTTGAGCATGCCTGTCTTATAGTCTCTCTGGAGTAGCACACTCACAGGAGAATGAGTTCTCTTGATGGTCCCTAAGACCCTAGTAGTAGGAGCAAATGGACGTGCTTCCATTCTCATCACTGTCCTAGTGTCACGGGTAATGGGGAAGGGAAAAACACCAGATACACACAAAAGAAATAGACAACAGTCTAGGCCTCAAAAGCTAAGGAAGAGGGATGGTGACCTAGTAATCCCTAGGCCTTTCCCTAACTCCTGCCAGTATGAGCAGATCCTGATGGTGAAAATGCTCATACGCTGTATACCTATGCCCTGCTAAAACTGACGAGCCCTAGGATAGGTAGCAGGAGACTAGACAGCTGGTTCCTTCCCAGATGAAGAAACCTGTGTCTCCCTGAGGCCTAGAACCAAAACACACCAAAGAACAACAAACAAAACAGGCAACTTTACTTTAAGATGTATGGAGAAGCAGGAGATCCAAGACAAACAAGCTCTAGCAACTCCAAGAGGAAATATCAACCGCATGGTCAGCAGTGTGAGGCAGACCTAAATAGAGCCTTATCCCTGATAACAAGCAGAACCTGGGGAGAGGTGAGATCCTGCCAAACAACAACATACAAAGAGGAAAACAGAGAGACCTGTCAGATAGCCTCACGTGCAGCAAGTCTATCCGATCTTCTCATCTCTGTCACGGGAGGGACCGTGACACCTAGCTAACACTTCCCCTCCTGGCATAAGGCAGGACCAGCCTACTCCTACCACGAGTGAAGGAACAGGGTGTCCAACCCTATCCCTGCCAACCATACCTTTGCATGCTGCTGCACATAACATAGTAACATAGTATGTAAGTGCAAAAAAGGACATCCGTTCAGCCTGTTATCCTGCAAGAAAAAAGTGGATAGATCCGGCACCCAAATAAAAACGAATTCCTTTATTAACTCATAACATAATAGAAAATATTAAAACCACTGTCGCTTACATGTTTCGGGCATACAAGCCCTTCCTCATAGCAACTGTTATCCTGCAAGTTGATCCAGAGGAAGGTAAAAAACCCTGTGAGGTAGAAGCCAATTTTCCTCATTTTAGGGGAAAAATTTTTTCTTCCCGACCCCAATCCGAATAACTCCCTGGATCAATGACTCTTCTCCAGAAATCTAATAACTATAAACTGTAATATTATTACCCTCCATAAATACATCCAGGCCCCTCTTGAACTCTTTTCGTGAATAGTGATGAGCGGCAGGGGCAATATTCGAATTCACGATATTTTGCGAATAATTGGCCGCTTATTCGTCATAAATTTGAGAATTCGCTATTATTTTCTTGATTGTGAAGCTCGGCAATGTAATATGCGCGTATTGTGTGCACAATACAGGCGTGGGTCACTTTTGCGAAATTTTTCAAGCTGCTAGAAGTTTCCTGAGACTGGAGAAAATGGTTGGCACAGCAGAACAATAGCTTTATATGCAGATAGAGTGCTCCAATATATTCGCTATTGCGCAAATCGGCAATTTAATGATGCGCATATATTGGTGCAATACGTGCAACTTCACATTTCATCAGGTCTGACTACATATTACTGCACTAAGTATTGTTGTGAACTTGTGACATCCCAGCGCTATGTCTGTAGCATGTACAGGTCCTTCTCCAAAAATTAGCATATTGTGATAAAGTTCATTATTTTCTGTAATGTACTGATAAACATTAGACTTTCATATATTTTAGATTCATTACACACAACTGAAGTAGTTCAAGCCTTTTCTTGTTTTAATATTGATGATTTTGCCATACAGCTCATGAAAACCCCAAATTCCTATCTCAAAAAATTAGCATATTTCATCCGACCAATAAAAGAAAAGTGTTTTTAATACAAAAAAAGTCAACCTTTAAATAATTAAGTTCAGTTATGCACTCAATACTTGGTCGGGAATCCTTTTGCAGAAATGACTGCTTCAATGCGGCGTGGCATGGAGGCAATCAGCCTGTGGCACTGCTGAGGTGTTATGGAGGCCCAGGATGCTTCGATAGCGGCCTTAAGCTCATCCAGAGTGTTGGGTCTTGCGTCTCTCAACTTTCTCTTCCCAATATCCCACAGATTCTCTATGGGGTTCAGGTCAGGAGAGTTGGCAGGCCAATTGAGCACAGTAATACCATGGTCAGTAAACCATTTGCCAGTGGTTTTGGCACTGTGAGCAGGTGCCAGGTCGTGCTGAAAAATGAAATCTTCATCTCCATAAAGCTTTTCAGCAGATGGAAGCATGAAGTGCACAAAAATCTCCTGATAGCTAGCTGCATTGACCCTGCCCTTGATAAAACACAGTGGACCAACACCAGCTGCTGACATGGCACCACAGACCATCACTGACTGTGGGTACTTGACACTGGACTTCAGGCATTTTGGCATTTCCCTCTCCCCAGTCTTCCTCCAGACTCTGGCACCTTGATTTCCGGATGACATGCAAAATGTGCTTTCATCTGAAAAAAGTACTTTGGACCACTGAGCAACAGTCCAGTGCTGCTTCTCTGTAGCCCAGGTCAGGCGCTTCTGCCGCTGTTTCTGGTTCAAAAGTGGCTTGACCTGGGGAATGCGGCACCTGTAGCCCATTTCCTGCACACGCCTGTACACGGTGGCTCTGGATGTTTCTACTCCAGACTCAGTCCACTGGTTCCGCAGGTCCCCCAAGGTCTGGAATCGGTCCTTCTCCACAATCTTCCTCAGGGTCCGGTCACCTCTTCTCGTTGTGCAGCGTTTTCTGCCACACTTTTTCCTTCCCACAGACTTCCCACTGAGGTGCCTTGATACAGCACTCTGGGAACAGCCTATTCGTTCAGAAATTTCTTTGTGTCTTACCCTTTTGCTTGAGGGTGTCAATGATGGCCTTCTGGACAGCAGTCAGGTCGGCAGTCTTACCCATGATTGCGGTTTTGAGTAATGAACCAGGCTGGGAGTTTTTAAAAGCCTCAGGAATCTTTTGCAGGTGTTTAGAGTTAATTAGTTGATTCAGATGATTAGGTTAATAGCTCGTTTAGAGAACCTTTTCATGATATGCTAATTTTTAGAGATGGGAATTTTGGGTTTTCATGAGCTGTATGCCAAAATCATCAATATTAAAACAAGAAAAGGCTTGAACTACTTCAGTTGTGTGTAATGAATCTAAAATATATGAAAGTCTAATGTTTATCAGTACATTACAGAAAATAATGAACTTTATCACAATATGCTAATTTTTTGAGAAGGACCTGTATGTATGGACAACAGAATCAGCTACACTATATCACTATCTAACCTACACTGACTATCTCCCACTAACTATCTGTATTGTATATATGAGCTAACTATCTAATGTAATGACACACCAAAGCACAAAGCACAGCAATAACACTGCTCTCTCTCTCAGAACTGCATAAAATGCAGAAAATGGCTGCTGGGAAGGTTCTTATATAGTGAGGGGTAGGCAACTGTCCTATTGGTTGCTAGGGATGTTGCTAAGCTCAGGCAAAGACATTGCAGCCTTCTCATTGGCCCACCAGCAAGAAGCAGGGAGGCATCATGTGTTCAGATGAAAAAAGAAAAACTAGAATATTCGCGAATACAAATATATAGCACTATATTCTAAATCTTCGCAAACTCTCGAAGAAGCGATATTCGTGATTAAAATTCACAATTTGAATATTCGCGCCCAACACGATTAGTGAACTCACCATCACCACCCCTGCAGGCAGAGAGCTCCATAGTCTCACTGCTCTTACCGTAAAGAATCCTCTTCTATGTTTGTGTACAAACCTTCTTTCCTCCAGACGCAGAGGATGTGCCCTCGTCACAGTCACAGTCCTGGGGATAAATAGATGATGGGATAGATCTCTGTACTGACCCCTGATATATTTATACATAGTAATTAGATCGCCCCTCAGTCGTCTTTTTTCTAAAGTGAATAACCCTAATGTTGATAATCTTTCAGGGTACTGTAGTTGCCCCATTCCAGTTATTACTTTAGTCGTCCTCCTCTGGACCCTCTCCAGCTCTGCTATGTCTGCCTTGTTTACAGGAGCCCAGAACTGTACACAGTACTCCAATGTGTGGTCTGACTAATGATTTGTAAAGTGGCAGGACTATGTTCTCATCACGGGCATCTATGGCCCTTTTGATGTGACCCATTATGTTATTGGCCTTGGCAGCAGCGGCCTGACACTGGTTTCTATAGCTTAGTTTGCTGTTCACTAAAATTCCTAGGTCCTTTTCCATGTTAGTTTTACCCAGTGTTTTACCGTTTAGTATGTACTGTGACATGTATTTTTACTTTCCATGTGCATAATCTTACATTACATCAGTGTTAAACCTCATCTGCCACTTCTCTCCCCAAGCCTCTAATCTATCCAGATCCATCTGTAGTAGTATACTGTCCTCTTCCGTGTTAATTACTTTAAACAGTTTAGTGTGTCATCTGCAATAAATGATATTTTACTGTGCAAGCCTTCTACAAGATCATTAATAAATATATTGAAAATAATAGGGGCTAATACTGACCCCTGTGGTACCCCACTAATGACTAGTGACCTAATCTGAGTGTGTACCATTAATAACCACCCTGTGTTTTCTATTACTTAGCCAGTTACTTACCCACATACAGACATTTTTCTCCAATCCAAGCATTCTCATTTTATATGATATTATGTGGTACAGTGTCAAATGCTTTAGAGAAGTCAAGATATAACATCCATTGATTCGCCGCGGTCAAGTCTAGAACTTACCTCCTCATAGAAACTGATTAATGGCTCTTTCACACTTGCGTTCTTGTCTTCCGGCATAGAGTTCCGTCGTCGGGGCTCTATGCCGGAAGAATCCTGATCAGGATTATCCTAATGCATTCTGAATGGAGAGAAATCCGTTCAGGAGGCATCAGGATGTCTTCAGTTCCGGAACGGAACGTTTTTTGGCCGGAGAAAATACCGCAGCATGCTGCGCTTTTTGCTCCGGCCAAAAATCCGGAACACTTGCCGCAAGGCCGGATCCGGAATTAATGCCCATTGAAAGGCATTGATCCGGATCCGGCCTTAAGCTAAACGTCGTTTCGGCGCATTGCTGGACCGAACATTTAGCTTTTTCTGAATGGTTACCATGGCTGCCGGGACGCTAAAGTCCTGGCAGCCATGGTAAAGTGTAGCGGGGAGCGGGGGAGCAGCATACTTACCGTCCGTGCGGCTCCCCGGGCGCTCCAGAGTGACGTCAGGGCGCCCCAAGCGCATGGATCATGTGATCGCATGGATCACGTCATCCATGCGCATGGGGCGCTCTGACGTCATTCTGGAGCGCCCCGGGAGCCGCACGGACTGTAAGTATACCGCTCCCCCGATCCCCGCTCCTACTATGGCAACCAGGACTTTAATAGCGTCCTGGGTGCCATAGTAACACTGAACGCATTTGGAAGACGGTTCCGTCTTCAAATGCTTTCAGTACACTTGCGTTTTTCCGGATCCGGAGTATAATTCCGGCAAGTGGAGTACACGCCGGATCCGGACAACGCAAGTGTGAAAGAGGCCTAAATTAGTTTGACATGACCGATCCCTCATGCAGCCATGCTGATGCTGCATTATTGGTTGATTTTCATTGAGTTACTCAAAGATAGCATCTCTTAGAAAACCTTAAAACAGTTTACCCACGACAGATGTTAGACTTACCGGCCTATAGTTTCCGGGCTCTGTTTTTGACCCCTTTGTTAATATTGGCACCACATTCGCACGGGTAGACGTGCACAGATGTGTTTTGATAAAAATATATTTGCTGAGAGTCTCAGATTTTATTATTAGAGTGAGGGCTTAGTCCACATATTATGTTCTCATCTATTGTTTTATTACATTATTTTCCATGACTTTATAAATGGCACCACATTAGCCCGAATCCTGTGAAATGGTCTCTGTCAATATAGAGTCAGAATATCAGAAATGAGGCTCTGTCTATGACATTACTTAATTCTCTTAAAATACGGGGGTGTATGCCATCTGGTTCCGTTGATTTGTCTATTTTAATCTTTTTATTTTCCTCAGTGATTACAGTGGAGAAAAAAATATTTAATAGCTTTGCTTTTTCTTCATTGCTCTCTACAACTCCTCCCTCATCAGTCTAACTGGTTGACACCTTTAGGTTTAAACTTTTTACCATTTATATAACTGAAGAACATTTTAGGGTTAGTTTTACTTTGGCAGTAAATCTCCAGCTTGGCCGCTTTTATCTGTCTCTCACATATTCAATTTTTTTTCCTTATGGTTTTTCTCACTACCTTCCTGTTTTATTGATTTAACCCCTCAAGGACTCAGCCCTATTTCACCTTAAGGACTTGACATTTTTTGCAAATCTGACCAGTGTCACTTTAAGTGCTGATAACTTTCAAACGCTTTGACTTATCCAGG
Organism: Bufo bufo; assembly: GCF_905171765.1. Lineage (NCBI taxonomy): Eukaryota > Metazoa > Chordata > Amphibia > Anura > Bufonidae > Bufo > Bufo bufo. The sequence continues at coordinate 471,969,533 of NC_053393.1, read as the reverse complement.
CCATTCTGAGATAGTTTTTTTTGTCACATAGTGTACTTCATGACACTGGTAGAATGAAGTAAAAAAACAACATTTTTATTTCTAAAAAAATACCAAATTTACACAAAATTTGTAAAAAATTGCAAATTTCCAAGTTTCAATTTCTCTACTTCTATAATACATAGTAATACCTCCAAAAATAGTTATTACTTTACATTCCCCATATGTCTACTTCATGTTTGGATCATTTTGGGAATTATATTATATTTTTTGGGGATGTTACAAGGCTTAGAAGTTTAGAAGCAAATCTTGAAATTTTTCTGAAATTTTCAAAAACCCACTTTTTAGGGACCAGTTCAGGTCTGAAGTCAATTTGCAAGGCTTACATAATAGAAACTACCCAAAAATGACCCCATTCTATAAACTACACCCCTCAAGGTATTCAAAACTGATTTTACAAACTTTGTTAACCCTTTAGGTGTTGCACAAGATTTAATTGAAAATAGAGATACAATTTCAAAATTTCACTTTTTTGGCAGATTTTCCATTTTAATATTTTTTTTCCAGATACAAAGCAAGGGTTAACAGCCAAACAAAACTAATTATTTATGGCCCTGATTCTGTAGTTTACAGAAACACCCCATATGTGGTCGTATACTGCTGTACGGGCACACGGCAGGGCGCAGAAGGAAAGGAATGCCATACGGTTTTTGGAAGGCAGATTTTGCTGGACTGTTTTTTTTTACACCATGTCCCATTTGAAGCCCCCCTGATGCACCCCTAGAGTAGAAACTCAAAAAAAGTGACCCCATTTTAGAAACTACAGGATAGGGTGGCAGTTTTTTTGGTACTAGTTTAGGGTACATATGATTTTTGGTTGCTCTATATTACACTTTTTGTGAGGCAAGATAACAAGAAATAGCTTTTTTGGCACTGTTTTTTTTTTTTTTGTTATTTACAACATTCATCTGACAGGTTAGATCATGTGGTATTTTTTATAGAGCAGGTTGTCACGGACGCGGCAATACCTAATATGTATACTTTTTTTTATTTATGTAAATTTTACACAATGATTTCCATAGTCTAAGAGCCATAGTTTTTTCAGTTTTTGGGTGATTATCTTGGGTAGGGTATGATTTTTGCGGGATGAGATGACGGTTTGATTGGTACTATTTTGGCGTACATGCTAATTTTTTGATCACTTTTATTACCTTTTTTGGGAAGTAAGGTGGGCAAAATTTCTATTTTCTCATAGTTTTTATTTTTTTATTTTTATGGCGTTCACCGTGCGGGGAAAGTAACATGACCGTTTTATAGATCAGGTCGTTACGGACGCGGCGATACCTAATATGTGTGGTGTATTTTATTATTTTTATTTTTATTCAGCGATAAATGTTTTTTTTTTATCTTTACTTTTTTCACTTTTTTTTGGACCCAGACCCACTTGGTTCTTGAAGATCCAGTGGGTCTGATGTCTGTATAATACAGTACAGTACACTATATAGTGTATTGTACTGTATTTTACTTACACTTTGTCTGAACAGATCTATGTCTTTAGCACCATGGACAGCAGGATGCCTGAGAAGGCGTCCTGTTGCCATGGGAACCTTCCCCGTCTGCTCGGCCACAACTGAGCAGACTGGGAAGGGAAAGGAGGGGGTTCCCTCCCTCTGTGACCCCATCCTGTCTGGGGGCTGCCAATGGCCTCTCTTAGCTGATCAAATTTAGCTTTTTTAACTTCTTATTTTTGTGTCTCCCCCAAGAAACACTCTTTTGTGTGGAAGGTTATTATTTTATGGTCACTATTTCCCAGGTGTCCCCTGAGCTACCATGGCAGCATGGTAGCTCAGTGGTTAGCACTTGTGCCTTGCAGCGCTGGGGTCCTAGGTTCGAATCTGACCAAGGGCAACATCTGCATGGAGTTTGTATGTTCTCGCCGTGTTTGTGTGGGTTTCCTCTAGGTACTCCGGTTTCCTTAGATTGTGAGCCCCATTGGGGACAGTTGGATGCTTATGTCTGTAAAGCGCTGCTGCGCTATGTAAGTGCATTAAATAAATAAATAAAGAATTTACCCTTATTCTCTGATGTTAAAATTGGTTTTCCCAGATTTTACTGAGAGAGTAGTGGATGCATGGAATAGCCTTTCTGCAGAAGTGGTAGCTGTAAATACAGTGAAGGAGTTTAAGCATGCATTGGATAAGCATAAGGTCATCCTTCATATAAGATAGGGCCATGGGTATTCATAGTATTCAGTATATTGGGCAGACTAGATGTGCCAAATGGTTCTTATCTGCCGACACATTCATTCTATGACCTGCAGGTCAGGTCTATTGGTTAATACTAAGTCCAGTATGGCCGTCCCTCTAGTTGGGAACCTGAACCAGTTGGGAAAGGTTATTGTCTTTGGTTATTACAAAGAACCTGTTTCCTTTATCAGATATACAAGTTTCAGTTTCCCGGTCTATATCTGGGTAGTTGAAGTCCCACATAATAACCACCTCATTATGATTTGCCGCCTCGTCTATCTCGTTTAGTAGTAGATTTTCTGTGGACTCTGGTATATTAGGTGGTTTATAGTAAACTCCTATTAGTAATTTATTATTGTTTTTACCTCCATGTATCTCAAACCACAGTGACTCCACATGTTCATGTCCCTCACTTATATCTTCCCGGAGTGTGGGCTTTAGACAGGACTTTACATAAAGGCAGACCCCTCCCCCTTTCCGGTTTTGACGATCCTTTCTAAACAGACTGTAACCCTGTATCATCCAGCCATGTCTGTTATTCCCACTATGTCATAGTCCTCCTAACACATCACTAATTCCAGTTCACCAGTTTTATTAGTATACATACAATTAAGAGTTACATTTTTTTTTTTACTTTACACCTTTCCTTATGAACTATTGTAGTCCCTCTCTCCAATCCACCCCTAGTCCAATAACCCCTCCCCCGGTCTCTATCTCCATTGTCTTTTTCTTCTATAATATAATTACCTCCCCCCCAGTCCCTAGTTTAAATACTCCTCTAAGCTTTTAGCCATCTTCTCCCCCAAAACAGCTGCACCTTCCCCATTGAGGTACAGTATAACAACAATAATCCACTTAACATAACAATTGCAGATACCCCCAGGTCTGGGGTACCGTACATCCAGCTTCAACGAAGCGCAGGCCGCACAAAATGGCCAGCACTGTGATAGGTTACCCGTGTCCTAGACCTATGTGGACATTTTAAATTACAGTAAAGGGACCATGAATTTCTATATTTGGTGGGTGCCGCTGCTTTTTTCTTTTTGTATGATAGCAGCATAATCTGTCTGCACTTAATAACAAATACGCTGACTGAAGTGTTGTTTGCACCTATTTGTACTGTATGTGCTCCGCAATTGCATAACCATACCTGTGATTGCACCCCTTGACAAAACCCTGACAGGGTATGACTGATCTGACTGGGCATAAGCTGTAAAATCCACTAAGCCCTCATGCGTATGTATTTTGCGGTCCGCAAAAATCGGATCCGCAGAAAATACGGATGACGTCCGTGTGCATACCGTATTTTGTGGAATAGAACAGCTGGCCCCTAATAGAACAGTATTATCCTTGTCCATAATGCGGACAATAATAGGACATGTTCTATCTTTTTGCGGAACGGAAATACGGACATATGGAAACGGAATGCACACGTAGTACCTTCCGTTTTATTTTGCGGACCCACTGAAATGAATGGTTCCGCATATGGTCCTCAAAAAAAACGGAACTGACACGAAAAGAAAACATGTTCCTGTGCATGAGCCCTAAGGCCCAGTTCACACTTCAGTGATTTGGTCAGTTATTTCCATCAGCTACTGTGAGCCCAAACCAGTAGTGAAGCCTCCGCAGAGATAAGGTATAATAGAAAGATTGCCTCTTGCTTTGTTTTTTTGACCCGCACCTGGTTTTGGCTCACAATAACTGAAGTGTGAACTTCCTAATTATAAATTAGAACATATCCCCAAGCAAAACATTTAAAAAAAAAAAACTATGCAAAAAGGGGTAGGACTGTGTACCAACTATATACTGTATGGCAAATATACTTTGGCTCGATGCACCTTATTATTTCTTTGGAAATAATAGTGATGTGGTGCACTGGAGCAACAAAAGACCAAGCGAGGTGCTCTCAGTAGAGTAGGCTCACCCTGCAATAAAAACAGAAAACACTGGGCACTCAGATACTGAAACCATCAATAATTTATTATAAAACCAATAAATAATAGAGGGTGAAAAACAATTGATAAGTGAATATATTACTCTTGCTCCAATACGTAGTCCTTGAAGTGCAGTAAAATAAACGATCATACGAATATGGGCTAGTTTAGATACCCTCGTTCCAAAAAAAGGTGCTGTAGAATAATTGTGCTAATCGCTTCTCCACCGTAAAACACCAATACTAGCGGCGTCCCGCTATAGTGAAATATCAGCGGCGTTTCGCTGAAGCACAGTTCACCGCGTGGTTTCACAATATATCTTTTCTTGCCGGCATATATTTTGGAACATTCTTACCATGTATTGTAGTCTGTGCCCAAATGTCGCTCTGGACCCTGGTATCTCGCGAGCTGTTCCCGTCTGAACTCCCATGCCAGCGGCTTGTGTGCACGTGGACCTTAGTTTAGTTTGCGGTCTTTATTGCGGCTTCTCGCGCGGCAGACGGTACTTGGCACTTCAATACAAACTTTTTAGCTTCATCACAGTGAAAAAGTGGTCCTTTGGGGGATTTAACCACTTTTTCACTGTGATGAAGCTAAAAAGTTTGTATTGAAGTGCCAAGTACCGTCTGCCGCGCGAGAAAGACCGATGGTTAAATTATTGATGGTTTCAGTATCTGAGTGCCCAGTTTTTTCTGTTCTTATTATTTCTTTGTTGTGTTGTTTTGTTATCTTGTCATTACTTTAGGCGATGTGAAGGAATTTACTCACTGACTGCTCCAACTGATTTCAGTTTTTTACTTGTTGACAAACACTGCTTTGCAGTCAGTTTTTTTTTATGCTAAGTATTAAGAACAAGTTTTGGAAGAATTAGATGTAAATGACGTGTTTGCTAATAACTGGGCTATTAAGGATATGACATATGGGGCCATTAATACAGTGTTTGTGTTTTTATTCTACAGTTAAAGGTTATTGCTGTCAATGAACAACTGCTCGTTGTCTATGAGGACAATGTTCACTTTGATAAAGATCTTCCTGAATTTGGGTAAGCAAAGCTCCTTAATTACAGAAGGTTAGGAAAACAAAACTAAAGGGCTATTTTTGGATAAGTTCAGTAATTAAGATAAATGTCTTCATATTGCACAACCAAGGAAAGGTCAACATAGGATCAAGACAGAGATGACTAAAGTGAAACTGTAGGCAAATGTTCTTATTTAGGGCTCATGCCCACAAACGTAAGGGCCAGTGGCGTACTAAGGGGGGGGGGGGGGGGGGGGGCGGTCCGCCCTGTCCGCCCTGTCCGCCCTGGGTGCCGGCTCTCAGGGGGGTGCCAGAAGAAATTAGCGTTTCCATCAATACAGATGGAAGTGCTCATTGCTGGAGCGCTGGGAGCTGCGGTCCTGTCACTCAGCTCCCTGCGCTCCTCCCCTCCTTCAAGCTGGCGGCGCACAGATAGGTGAAGCAGGAATGCTCCACCATTCAACCTGCAGGCACAGATCGCGCTGCCCGCCTGTTTTTAAGTATTGGGGGTGCCAGAGAAAGGACCCGCCCCGGGTGCCAATCACCCTAGGCACGCCACTAGTAAGGGCTCCGTGTCCGTATTACGGATGGTGAATGGCGGCTCCGCAATATACGGGCTCTGACCAATTGATAGGCAATGTATGCTTTGCGCAGTTGAGGCACGGATCAGAAGTCCACGGAAGCACTACTTGCTACTACATGCTTGAGCATGGTTTGTTTGGAGGCATCTTTACACAGGGCAATTATTGGAAAGCTGCATTCATAGGAACATTTGATCGCAATAATTGTTCTGATCCGGTCCATGAAAAAGGATTTGAGACTTTATGATTAGGAAATTAGTCATACCTCCCAATGCAGAGTATCCCATCTCCCAAATCCAATAAGGCTGGCACTGATTCTCATCAGTAAAGGTGAGAGCTGTTTTCTGGTTTCGGATGAATTTTTTGAGAATACTTTCGAAGGTCGCACATCAGTGTTTATATAATGTAAATTCTGTAGATTGTTTTTTACTCTAGTTCCTTAACTTGATTATGGGGGGCTGTGTCTTGCCTGAGCTGTTGTTACCAGTATTTTGAGATATGCTTTAAAGCAGCCACCATGGGCAGTTTGCAGCGGCAGCCCAGGAAGAGTGAGCAGAAGATAGGAGTGGTAGTATGATGCTTTCAGGACGTCAGTCACCATGCAGCACTTCATCTATTTCATTTATTGTGTTTTTTCATATGCATTTTTCTTATGCATTGTCTTTTCCATTTCTTCATTTTCATCTGATTGCACATTTACCGTGACATATTCCAACACGTTTACTCATCATAGTGTACTTTATTTTATTACAATGATATGAAAATTGCAGCTGTGGTCATCCATGTTATCCATTTTCGCATGTAGCTTTTTCTACAGGCTTACATTTTATTTGAACGTTCAATATTTTGTATAGCCCTGTTCACATGATGCGGTTTCTCACACCCTGCGCTTGCGCTTTGCAGACAGACCCTTTTGCCTGTGCTGCTCTAGCCCAAGCGCAGGGATGTGGGAAGCGTTAATGTGGGGCCATTTTAATCTATGTTCTTTGAGAATGATGCTTCAGGTGTGAGTCTGTGAGCTGATTGATTTGTGACATCATGTTACCACCACCCACTAGATGGGGGAGGGTACATGGGTCTTTAAATTTCTCCAAGCTCCCAGACCACATTGTTACGACTAAGGAGAAGGTCTCCGAAACGCGTAAACAGCTTGTTTGTGATACTGTCCCGCATATGATGTGAATTAATAAAGAGGAAGATTTTATGGGAAGAAAAATAAGTGCCGGAATCGTCTTTTTCTATTTCACAGGAGTGGTAGTAGCTCTGACACATGGATCACAGTGGCAATCCTCACACCAATATCCCTCTAGGGCCTAGCAGCAACAATAGGGAACACCCTTTCTTCCCTCGGGGCACACCCTGATGTTGGGGTTCCTGCCTGTTGGTAGTTGGGGTGCCCATGGTGTTGTGTTTTTATGCAGGGTGCATGGCAGGAGTATTGATGCAGGTGCATTTGCAAAAGGCGTTGGAGTCGGTGACCAGGCCAGCTGGTGCAAATAAATAGGTCCTTATTAACTAAAGTTCAGAATAGGAGTAGTAGTATATCTAACAGTAGCAAGACACAGTTCCAATAGCAATTCACAGTGCAATCCTTTCCCAATAACAATGTATGAATGGGTAGTAGCAATGATGGTGGTTGTGGTACGCTTTCTCTCTGTCCTTCTAAAGCATGGGTGCACAACCTACGGCCCACAGAGCCATAATTGGCGGCCCCCGTCCTGCTGGGCAGAAACACAGCTGATTGTGCGATCAGCTGTGCTTCTGCCTGGAGCGCCCCACAGCTCCTGCTCCTGCATTGTAGCAGGAGCAGGACGGGTCCCTGGCTGTCAGTCAGCACAAGACCGGGGGAGAAGGCAGAAGCAGTGTATCAGCGCTTCTGCCTTCTCCTCACACAGGTGAGCGGTGGGCTGGGCAGTGTAGACAGGGACAGAGGACTGCAGAGCCTCACCAGCTCTGCCCTGTACAAAGCCCTCCTCAGCAGGCTGGTTTTCCCTGTAACTGGGGCTCCTTTGGATGCTCCAGTTACAGTGGAAATAGTGCAAAAAAAAGTCTGTGTCCCCAAAAGTCTTTTATGGACCTTTTGGGGACAAATTAAGTGGCAAGTATATATATATATATATATATATATATATATATATATATATATATATAATATATATATATATATATTAAAAGTAAAAAAAAAAATTTAAAACGCAATAAAAAAAGAATACAAATAAAAGGAAAAAAAAAGTCATTGTCCCCCAGAGGTCTTTTAAAGACCTCTTAGGGGACATACAGTGCTGCAAAAATATATACAGTACAGACCAAAAGTTTGGACACACCTTCTCATTCAAAGAGTTTTCTTAATATTCATGACTTTGAAGGCATCAAAACTATGAATTAACACATGTGGAATTATATACATAACAAACAAGTGTAAAACAACTGAAAATATGTCATATTCTAGGTTCTTCAAAGTAGCCACCTTTTGCTTTGATTACTGCTTTGCACACTCTTGGCATTCTCTTGATGAGTTTCAAGAGGTAGTCCCCTGAAATGGTCTTCCAACAGTCTTGAAGGAGTTCCCAGAGATGCTTAGCACTTGTTGGCCCTTTTGCCTTCACTCTGCGGTCCAGCTCACCCCAAACCATCTCGATTGGGTTCAGGTCCGGTGAATGTGGAGGCCAGGTCATCTGGCGCAGCACCCCATCACTCTCCTTCATGGTCAAATAGCCCTTACTTTCAACGTTTTCCCAATTTTTCGGCTGACTGACTGACCTTCTTTTCTTAAAGTAATGATGACCACTCGTTTTTCTTTACTTAGCTGCTTTTTTCTTGCCATAATACAAATTCTAACAGTCTATTCAGTAGGACTATCAGCTGTGTATCCACCTGACTTCTCCTCAACGCCACTGATGGTCCCAACCCCATTTATAAGGCAAGAAATCCCACTTATTAAACCTGACAGGGCACACCTGTGAAGTGAAAACCATTTCAGGGGACTACCTCTTCAAGCTCATCAAGAGAATGCCAAGAGTGTGCAAAGCAGTAATCAAAGCTAAAGGTGGCTACTTTGAAGAACCTAGAATATGACATATTTTCAGTTGTTTCACACTTGTTTGTTATGTATATAATTCCACATGTGTTAATTCATAGTTTTGATGCCTTCAGTGGGAATCTACAATTTTCATAGTCATGAAAATAAAGAAAACTCTTTGAATGAGAAGGTGTGTCCAAACTTTTGGTCTGTACTGTATATATAAAAAAAAGAAAAGAACATTTTAGCAAAAAGATGTAAAATAAATAAATAAAATACAAGTAAAAGAAAACTATAAAAAGGAAAAAGTGCAAAATAAAATTGCTCATTGTCATATTATGTGGCAAAAATATATTTTCAAAATAAATAATAAAGTGATGATAAAAAAAAATACAAAATAAAATACAAATAAAAGGAAAAAAAGGTCTTTTTGTAGCAGAAATAGGTTAAAAAAAATAAGTTAAAAAAAGAAAAAAATAGTAAAATACATAAAAAACGCCCACACCAACCAAAACCATTACAATTATCACCCCATTCATGTGAAACTATACATATTGCATAATAAAACAATCCAACACATATAGGGAACTAATTATAATAATTTGCAAATTTAAATAATGAGCTACAGTATAGTTTGTACAATTTTTATAAATTTTTTTGTCATTTTTATTCAGTTTCCCCCTAATAAAACTAAAAAAATGTAATAAAAAGCTGCAAAAGTTATTTTGGTCGTCCAAAAAATAAAAAAGTTACAAGTGTTTGAACCATGTGCGCTAAATCACAAAAAAGTGACTGGTCATTAAGGCCTTTTCAGGCCTGGTCATTAAAGGGTTAACCAATAAGTGCTTTCCCGGATAGTAAGGCCTCAGCCTCATACACACGACCGTGCCTTTTCTTTTGGTCCACAGGACACCAGCCATGTGTGCTCTGCATTTTGCGGAACGGAGTAACGGATGCGGACAGCACATGCGCTCATTTGTGAATAGGAGGTGGAAGGAAATGTCGACACTTAAAGGAGTTTCCTAGTTAAAATGATTTTTAACAAGTTCCTGCAGCCCAGTCCCTGAAACAGAAGATTCCTACTTTCCTGCTCCGTGCTGCTCTCGCTCTCTCCATCCTCCGGTCCCGGAGCACCTCTCCAGTAAATGACTGACTTTAGTGGCCACATCACCACTGAGGCCAGTCATTGGCTGGAGATGTACAAGTGACTATGCCCATATCCAACCGGATGTAAACAGCGCTGGAACCAGAAGATGGAGACAGCGGGAGCGGCAGAGTACGAATCTGTTTCAGGCCCACGCTGCAGGAACGTGTTAAAAATATTTTTTTACCAGGAAACCTCTAAGCCCCTGTTACACGGCACGATATTCAGGACAACTACGGGAACAAGTGTTCATAGGAACGCTCATTCCTGATATCTGGCCGGTATAATCGTGCCGCTGATCAGCCAATAAACAAGAAATCACTCATTTGTCGGCTGATTTGCATATTTTAATCTGGAATGTGCTACCGATAATCGATAGAGATGAATGAGGGAGGAATGACTGTGGTAGTGATCATTCCTCCTCATTCACATTGCATTAGCCTGTGTAATAGCAAACAAGCACTTTTTTTTTTTTTGCAGCCTCTTGAAATAGTGCGATGTGACAATGCGGCCCCCCGACCAAAAAAGGTTGTGCACCCCTGTTCTAAAGTCTCTCTGCACAACCTTAGGCATGCAATTGAGGGTTTTGATGCTGGGTTCACACCTGAGCGTATTCGATAAGTGCTTTTTACAGGCGTTTTTATCGGGCGTTTTTGAGGCGTATTTTGGGGCGTTTTTGTATTTTGGAAAGGCGCGTAGTACGAGCGTTTGTGTGATTAATCCAATGAAAAACTGCCACAATACGCCCCAAAGAAGCTCCTGTACTTCTTGGGGCGTAGGGTGTTTTACACCGCGTTCGTACGCGCTGTAAAACGCTCAGGTGAGAACCATGCCCATAGGGAAACATTGGTATTTGCCTGTTGAGCGTTTTACAGCGCGTAGGAACGCGCTGTAAAACGCTCAGGTGTGAACCCACCCTAAAGATATGGCTGGCCTGACCGTCTCAAAGTGTGGAAGGGTTTGCTGGAAATGTTCTCTCCCACAGCAGAAATATCTAGATCCGCCTTATACGAGCAGAGGACCTTGTTGACTGACTGTAATGTGCAGCCTGGGCTGGTGTACTGCACGTAAACAAAAGGGTGGTCATTGAGTTCTATGAGAGAGTTTTCTAGGCATGCTTTGTGACCTTTGCAGTGGTCAGGAGAGAGTAGATAAGTAGTGATGTTACTTATTGTGAATGGTGGATCCTGTATTATTTATAGAGAGGTGATAGCTGTCATTTAATCCTGCCTGTGATGATAAGCAGATAACTGCATAAAAGTGATCTGTACAGAAGTGGCGCTTATTATTAGGCTTCCTGGCCAGTGCAGAAATTGTAGGACTTTAGGATTTTTTAAAATATTGATAGTGACACGGACAATTAAACATAATCACCATTTAATAAATTTATAACCGAAAAAATGAAATTAAACAGTAGGTCATTTTATGATGACACATTCCCTTTAATGGGGTTATCCGAGTTAAATAAATTTATGCTAATAACTCTTATAGTATTATATTACACTATTTTGTAAATCACTTACACTAGCTATTTTGCTCTGTTTAGCAAGTTCACATTTGGGTCATGTGACCCCCGACGTCATCAACCCTGCTCAGGCACTGACGTCTCGTTTACAAGCTTCTCCCTGCTTGAGGGAGTGGCCCGACTCTGTAAACGAGACGTCAGAGCCTTTGGTGCCCGCCCCTCTTTCCCTCTCTCCACACTGCCTCGGCGATGGTAAGCGATCGCTCATGCGCAATACTTACCAGAGCCGAGGTGATAGATTTTCTCCAGCATCAGGGTATGTGTCTGGCTCCTTCCCTCACATGGGCCAGTTTACACGTTCCCCTCCCGCGTCTGGGGATCGTTAATACAGCCCTGGCCCCCTCAACAAGTCCCCAATACACTGTTAATAAGCCCCCTGGAAAAAAAATAAGGAAATAATTGTCCATCATGTAGATATAGCTATAGCTATATCTAAGCTATATCTGCATCCAAGATATTTCTTTATCTAAGCGGTAGCTTAGATACAGCTATATGTCCATCTTATAGATAGAGCCGTAGCTGTATCTTTTTCTTTTTTTTAAATCTGTTTATTAATTGTATGTATAAAATAATACAAACATGGTACACAAGACCAGCTGTATCTGAGCCATAGATGTATCTGCAATGTGACAGGAAGATCTTCTGCCTGTGGGAGCTAGGAGATGATCCTGTGACTGTTTTTTTATGCAAACTTAGGTTGTGCAGAGCAGGGGGAGGGGAAGGTCAGGTTGTTCACGCCCACAAATATTCATGAGGGAGAGCTCAGGCATTGTTGTTATACCCCCCCCCAGCATGTAAACACAGCAATAATGCAGGATCGCGTTTCGGAGGCGGCAGCTGCAGGCAGAGTCACGCATATATACGCGTCATCTCGCGAGACGCGATATTTCCTCGCGAGACGCAATATTTCCCGGAGCAGAGATTACATGATATCAGGATAGTGCAGTGAATAAATTAAGTAGTAGGCGGTGCTGGGCTCCGGATCGATGGGCGGTGCTGGGCTCCGGATCGATGGGCGGTGCTGGGCTCCAGGAGATCGTGGGACAACCTCTTGGGCTCCTGACAGAGGTGATTGACATATGATAAGATCGATTTTTATAAGAATATAAGGCACACAGAGCATAAACAGAGTTGTAAACACTGCATGAAGACTAATGGGCACATATAAATATCTACATATCGTTAATCCTGGTGACAGAATCCCTTTAAGAAATCAAGCTTAACCAATGTATATGTAAGTCCTGATGAATTTTATGAGGTTTTAATTTTTTTCCCATAACTCAGATAACCCCTTTAAAGGGAGTCTGTCACCTCCATATGGCCATATACAGTGCTTACATGGCTCTGTAGCACACCTCTACAGGATTGTAACGGTACCTTTGTTCTTTTCTTTAGACTTGCACCAGCAGGAAAAACGAAGTTTAATTCATATGTAAATGAGCACTCGCAAGTGCCCAGGGGCGGCGTTCAGTGTGTAGGTGCCCAGGCTGCTCTGCCTTCTTTTCACTTTACTCCTCCCCAGTCTCTGCCTTTGCCCGCCCTCCAAGTCCGGACCTATCGATGAGGCAAGAGACTTGGAGGGCGGGCAAAGGAAGAGGCTGGGGAGGAGTAAAGTGAAAAGACTTGCCAGTGCTCATTTACATATGAATTAAACTTCGTTTTTCCTACTGGTGCAAGTCTAAAGAAAAGAACAAAGGTACCGTTACAATCCTGTAGAGGTGTGCTACAGAACCATGTAAGCACTGTATATGGCCATATGGAGGTGACAGACTCCCTTTAAGTAATTCATTTTTAGCAGCTATAGACCTAAATGGATATCTTATTTTTGCAGAACACAAGGTGGTGTTTATGTCCATGGTGATAAGCTGACAGTAACATCTCCAGTTTTAATGTGGCTTAAGGTAATGCATATTTTTAATATCCATTTAAAATTACAAATAATGAAGTATACATTTAAAAATATATTTGTATTGATGGACTTCTTTGTTAATGATGACAGGTAGAGAGAAGATTGGCTCTGTAGTCAGAAGATATAAAAATGCATTGTAAAATATATTTTGTGCTATCTAGAAACCATTAAAGGGGTTTCCAAGCATCTGATAGTGATAACATATCATTATAGGCTATTATTATCCAATTGGTGAGGGTCTGACAGCATCGTTCAAAGTGTAGTGGCTGTGCTGGGGTACTGCAGCTCATCTTGCATTGAACTGAATTGAACATTGAACAGTAACCCAACATGACCACTACACTTTGCACAGAGTTGTGCTTCCTGGTCCATTCACAGTGAACATTCCAGTGCCGGATGCTGCATGGAACAGCTGATCATTGTGTCAGGCCCTCACCTAATGTAAATTTTTATTTTTTGTATCATGTAAATCATGTAAAATTTTATTTTTTGTCACAAGTTAGTTGAATATGAGACTTTGTAAGAGAAAAAAAAAAAAAAAAAAAACATTTTCCGCTACCTCTAGCCAAAAAAAAAAATATTCTAGGAACTCGCCATGCCCCTCACGGAATATCTTGGGTGTCTTCTTTCCAAAATGGGGTCACTTGTGGGGTATTTATATTGCCTGGTATTTTAGGGGCCCTAAAGCGTGAGAAGTAGTTTGGAATCCAAATGCGTAACAAATGCCCTGTGAAATCCTAAAGGTACTCATTGGAATTTGGGCCCCTTTGTGCACCCAGGCTGCAAAAAAGTATCACACATGTGGTATCGCCGTACTCAGGAGGAGTAGGGCAATGTGTTTTGGGGTGTATTTTTACATATAACCATACTGTGTGTGAGAAATATCTCTGTAAATGACAACTTTAAAAAATTTTTTATACAAAGTTGTCAATTTACAGAGATATTTCTCTCACCCAGCATGGGTATATGTAAAAATACACCCCAAAACACATTGCCCTACTTCTCCTGAGTACGGCGATACCACATGTGTGACACTTTTTTGCAGCCTAAGTGCGTAAAGGGGCTGAAAGTCCAACGAGTACCTTTTAGGCTTTACAGGGTTGCTCACAATTTAGCCCCGCCCAAAATGCCAGAACAGTAAACACACCCCACAAATGACCCCATTTCAGAAAGTAGACACCCCATGGTATTCACTGAGGGGCATAGTGAGTCCGTGGGAGATTTTTTTTTTTTTTGCCAGAAGTTAGCAGAAATGGAAGCTTTATTATTTATTTTTACTCACCATGAACTCACCATGCCCCTCCGCGAATACTTTGGGGTGTCTTCTTTCTAAAATGGGGTCATTTGCGGGGTATTTATACTATCCTGGCATTCTAGCACCTCAAGAAACATGACAGGTGCTCAGAAAGTCAGAGCTGCTTCAAAATGCGGAAATTCACATTTTTGTACCATAGTTTGTAAATGCTATAACTTTTGCGCAAACCAATAAATATACACTTATTGGATTTTTTTTTATCAAAGACAATAATATTTTATTATGTAGCACAATAAATTCTGACACAAACTTGTATAGAAATGTAATTATATTTGAACAATTTAACCAGAGAAAGTTAAAAATGCATTTTTTTGGAGAAAATTGCGGCCTATTTTGATTAATATCGGAAAAACAAAAATCTTGGCAGCAATCAAATACCACCAAAAGAAAGCTGTATTTGTGAGAAGAAAAGGAGGTAAAATTCATTTGGGTGGTAAGTTGTATGACCGAGCAATAAACCGTGAAAGTAGTGTAGTGCAGAATTGTAAAACGTGGTCTGGTCATTAAGGGGGTTTAAGCTAGGGGGGCTGAGATGGTTAAAAGCAGAATAATAAAATTTTTTCTAATTTTCTGTAAATTTTAGATTTTTGTTATAAATAAAAGTTGAAAATTTTGACTCATATTGACTTGTATAGCTAATGTTAAAGAGCATCCATGCAAAACTGATGACAGCACTAGGTGAGCGTTGGGGAGAGCAGGACAAACATCTTTTGAAGAGCTTTTATAATCTTGAGTAGTGTGAATATGGGCTTTCAGGCTCTGTTCACATAACATTTGGAGATGTTTGTCAGAAAGACTCCCTCCAGCACCTGGAAGCTTTCCCGTCATTTGATAATGTCTACAAAAAAAAAACTATCCATTTCTTGTTCATTCCTGTGATTCCAGCACCACCCACTACTGTCATTCCTGCTCTGGTAGTCCCTGGTGGGCCTGTAGCATTGACATCACGTACATCATTTATTGTGATCACATTGTGAGATGGGGAAACAGCTATCATTGTAGAACACGTTTTTTGCGAATTAAAGTAAATGTTCTGGACTGACGTTATGCTGTTTGGCCACAAGATGTCGTAGTTTCCCAGGCACAGCTACTGACTAGATATACATATTTCTATTCTCATGAGAGGTGGAGTTGCCAGGCTGAAGGAGAAAGAGGAAGTCGCCATTTTGAGAGGACACAGAGAGGAGTGAATCCAGTCACATTCAAGCATGAGATCAACATTTTGCGACCACAGCTACAGTCAAGTTAAGCTGACCGCTGTTCAGGACCCGGATTCTGCCCAGGGGACAGATGACTTCTGCCAGGAGTTCTGATGAGAGCTGAGGAACATACTACTTGCTCTGCTTTACCGCATGTTTGTTGAATAGACTGCTTGTTCAGTTTGGAGTCATCAGCGGAGAGAGAGCAGACCCGGGTCGGTAAGATCGTGCATGCACCTCATTGTAATATTGGTGCCTAGAGACTAGACCAGGCCTGTAGTTAGCTAGTTAGGGCCTCTGTTTCGTGTGTCAGGCCAAAAAGTGTTTCTACGGTTCACAAAAGGACTTCATAATAAAAAGAGACATTGCACAGTTGAGAACTGATAGAGATCTCACCGGCTCAATCCAGCTCAGTATGTTGCGCAGGATCAGTTACGGGAGGGGGAATATTGTAGTTCATAAGATTGTGAACTTTCGTGTTGCACTGCAGGCCAGCCAGTATCATACACCCACCTAATCGTTCATGGCATTTCTAGGGTAATAACAGGTACGGTGTTGCCATTTTATTTGTGCCCGCCAGTAGGCAAACTGTGCAATTCTTTCTGGTAGCCTTTGTAGGGTCTCAGCCTGCGGGCTGAGTGTATGTAAATCCATTTTATGTTTCCAGAGGTTGGAGTTTGCATTCAGTGTCATATTGTAGTAAAAAGCCTGTTTTGCAAAAGCTTGTGTCAGAGTTGCTTTTCTCGTTCGTGACTTCGCTGTATCCTGGGGAGCCCACCCCGGTACACGTCTTAGGGTACTTTCACACTTGCGGCAGAGGATTCCGGCAGGCAGTTCCGTCGCCGGAACTGCCTGCCAGATCTGGCAATCCTAGAGCAAACGGATGGCATTTGTCAGACGGATCCGGATCTGTCTGACAAATGCATTGAAATACCAGATCCGTCTCTCCGGTGTCATCCGGAAAAACGGATCCGGTATTTATTTTTTTGCATTTTCAAAGGTCTGCACATGAGCAGACCGGAAAACCGGATCCGTAACACTTAATGCCGCATCCGGCACACATTTAAATGGAAATTAATGCCAGATCCGGCATTCTGGCAAGTGTTTAGGAATTTTGGCCAGAGATAAAACTGTAGCATGCTGCGGTATTTTCTCCGGCCAAAAAACGTAAGAGGGACTGAACTGATGCATCCTAAATATGCATATTGAACGGAATGCTCTCCATTCAGAATGCATTAAGATAAAACTGATCAGTTTTTGTCCGGTATTTAGCTCCTTTGACGGAACTCAACACCGTAAAAGAAAAAGACTAGTGTGAAAGTACCCTTACTTGGCGTAGTCGGCAGGATAAAGCGACCGTTATGGACGGGAATGCGGCGAGAGAACCTTTGCCGGCGCCAATGGCACCAGTACAGGACCCAGCTCAGGGTACACCAGTGCAAGGCCAGCTTGCCTCCGCCATGCCTGCCCCAGTAGGGTACATTCCTGTGGGGGCGCTGTTGCATCATCTGCCAAAATTTGACGGTGAAAAACATGACGTTGCAGGGCTGGACTGAAAGGGTGCGAAGTGCGGTTAGAATGTGTAACCTGACCCTCGAACTGCAGGCAGAGGTTGCATTGGGGGCTCTAGAGGGTGATGTCAGACGGACAGTGATGGTAAGGCCCGAATCCGAGAGAGAGACCCTAGAGAAAATATTCTTCCTGCTTGAGAGAGCCCAAGAGGGGCGTGCTAAAGTAGTGCAGTTGCGGAGCCACTTCTTCAACTGACCACAGCAAGAGGGCGAGACCCTGATGCAGTACTCCAATGCCCAACAGGAGACCCTAAATGAAATACAGCGGTGAGACCCAGAGGCCATGGGAGTCTTCTGGGAGGTGGACCGGTTACTGAGAGACCAGTTCTTAGTACGGCTCCCCAACAAGTTCTTACAGGACAAATAGCAAGAGATGACCCGGACGATAGCCGACATGACATTCTACAGCATCTACCTAGCTGCTGCGGAGAGAGAGGAAGAGCACATGCCTGTGGAGGCGAGAGTAGTGAGCAGCATCTATGTTACAGGGGACTGGTCGGGGTCTGAAGACTCAGAGTCCTTAAAGGATGGGGTCCAGGCCCTGCAGACAGAATTGATAGAACTTCGGCTGGAAGTGTCCCAGATGAAAGTAGAATTTCCCCAGCCTCCTGGAATGACCTCAGCACCCCGCGCCACTCTACCCAGGAAAAGTCAGGTGCGGGGATACATCAAAAGAGGGCCCCTCTGCTGGGCTTGTCGACAGTACGGCCATATGGCCAGAGAGTGCCCCGAACAGATAAAGTCCGAGCCAACGTTAAACTTCCGACCGCCACAGTAGCTGTGCATCCTGCTGCAGTACACCAGAAGCTAAGCCCTATGCGTGAGGAACACGCCTTGTATGCCAGCAGCCCCGTTATGGAAGCCGAGTTGGAAGGCCAGAAAGTACGCTGCCTAGTTGATACAGGATCGGAGTGCACCCTTATGCCTCTGGAGTTCTTCGAAAGACACTTTGGACATATGATGGAGCCGGAAGATGGGAGCGTCATCAGGCTGACTGCTGCCAATAACAGAGAGATGGACGTCCGAGGGATAGTCTGGATGTGGGTCCGACTGTTTGGGCAAGACATGGGCAAGAAGGGGGTCGTGCAGGTGGATAATTCGACCCGGAAAGGAATGTACGTGGCACTAGGTATGAATGTGCTGAGAGACCTAGACCATCAACTCTATGCCAAAGAAGGGCCGAAGCATTGGCAATGGGCCACCACACATCGGCCAACCCAAAAGGTTCTACAGCAGATGGTGAGGAGCAGTAGTCTGTTAAAGAGCAACCTGTCCGGTTGGCCCATTGGACATGTAAAGTGCCGCGGAGGACCCCGGTGAAGATCCCACCTTGGCAAGAACAAATATGGACGCAGCCAGTGGGGGCTGGAAGACAGCTGAATGGACCGGAGGTTCTGATCGAGCCTGCTTACCAAAAGGAAACGCAGACTCGCCCACTGGTAGCCCGGGCCCTCGCTATTGTGAAGGATGGATGTGTGCCTGTATGCTGCCTCTACGTTGAAGACTGTGAGTTAACCGTTCCTGGGAATACCTTGCTGGCCAAAGTTTATATGTCCAAAGGGGACATCCTTCAACGAAAGGGCTTCATGCTACAGCCAGATAGGAGATCAGCCTGGACCTATGGTGTAGAGGTTCATCAAAGGGAGACCCCAACAGCGGAGTGGAACTGTCGAGTGATCATGGCCCGGATGGGGGTGGACTGCAATGCCCTGACTCCAGGACAATAGGAGTTGCTGGAAGACATCCATTGGGAATTTAAGGAGGCGTTCTCAAGACATGATAAGGACTTTGGGTGTGCTTCCGCCATCAAACACAAAATCCCCACCAGCGATGCTGTGCCAATCAGGGAACGTTACCGACAAATCCCGCCTAGAATGTACCAGGAGGTGAAAGACATGGTGGCCAGCATGTTAAAGAATCAGGTGATCCAGAGAGTCAAAGTCCTTGGGCTGCTCCAGTAGTCTTGGTGCGGAATAAAGACGGGAGTCTCCGGTTCTGCTTGGATTATCGGAAGCTGAATGCCTAGTGTGGCAAAACCAACCTCGCCACTGGGTTTTGGAGAGGACTGGCTGCTGGCCTCTTGCCCCTGGATTATGGGCCATATACTAACTTTTAAACCCCTGAACCTATTCAAGTGAATTTTGGATAGGTCCCAAAGTTATACTGTTTAAATTGATGTTAGATATATGTATGGCCAATGTAAACTCACAAAGTTGTAACAATTTATAATAAGTGTAACTTGTCAGCTTGGGAGGAAATGCTGGGTGTGTTTCTATTGTGCCATTGTCCCATTGTGTGTTTAAAGGGTGATGTCTGTCCTATTGTCTGCACATGTGTATTGGTGACTTCTCTTTGTCTTGAGAGATAATTGGATTGCTCCTCAGGTTGTCTCCGGGACAGAGAGGAGGGAACCATGATGCATTGTGGGGATATGTTGTATCTGTCCTATGTCACAGTCTTCATTCTGGTCCTCTGGGGGCGTGAACGATTGGTTGCTGTAGTTACATTGTATGTGTTGTAAATTACTGATTGGTTGTATTTCAAACCCCTGTGGGCAGTACTATGTTTGTGGTTTATGAATAAAAGAGGCTGTACTTGAAGTACAGTCAGACCACTGCTTGACCCTCAACACGGAGCCTTGTGTTCGTTATTGGGGGGATTCACTGTATGCTGTTAGAAGACCGATTGCCAGAAGTGTAAGCTGATCCCTGTTCGTCTGCTAGCAGCTATTCGTGAGGTTCCAGTTTGGAGTGCTACTTTGTATCCAGTTCGGGACATTGGTGTTCTGCAGTAGCTGTGCCTGTCTCTCAGAAAGGGGCTTATCGCCTAAACGGATTTTAACCCCTTGTCTGCTGAAACGGTTCGTTACATTGGTGGCAAGCAGCGGGATCGTTCCCACAGCCCAGAATGACAGCTGCAAAGAAACATCATTCCCTGGAATTACAATTTGAGGGCAACGCATGTCCCAGTACAGCGACCCTGACAGCACCAGAATGGAAACAGCAGTGGAGTACGATGAGGGTGTCATGGATGACCGAGATGCAGTCCGCAAAGGCATCTGGTACCAGGTACTGGGTATTGTGGAGTATATGCAGGACGAGAGACTCCCCACGGAAGACCAGCGGTTGCAGAAGCGAGTAGCCCTGCGGATGCCCTTCCTGGGAGAGCAGCCCCGGGAGGAATGGGTAAAGGAATTGGAACTCCTAGCATGGCGGGAGCTGTGGCTGGAAGATGCCTACCAGGCGCTCTGGTGGTATGGGGCACAGTACCTACCCAGGACAGCTGAGCATGACAAGCCGGAGGGAGAGGAGTTTGATGGTCCTGGCTTGTTATGGGAGACTTTTTCAGAGCTGGAGTTTGGGAGCCCTACACAAGCCCGGTTCCATGATCTCTTGGAATGGAGGGAGAGCAGGTATGACTGGGACGACACTCATGAGATTGAGCAGGACCTGGTCCACCTGGTGACCCGGGAGATGGAGCTGGAACAGGGCTACCAGCAGCTGTTCCACGCCAGTGAGAAGGCTCAGCAGGACAGTAAGGTGACAAACCCAGTCTCCATTTCCCAGCGGCAGTGTGAAGTGCAGGGAGAGGAGAGCAGCGTCCTCCCTCCTCAGTGGCAGGCTGAGTTACAGGGGGCAGAGGTAGTTGTTCCTGCCCCCCAGCAGCAGCATGATTTTTTGGGAATTGGGAGCCCAGTCTCCATTCCCCAGCGGCAGGCGGAGTTACAGGGGGCAGAGACAGTCGGTCCTGTCCCCCAGCGGCAGAGTGTCCAGCAGGGAATAGAGAGCCCAGTCTCCTTTCCCCAGCAGCAGGACACTGTATTGGGAGCGGAGAAGGTTGGTCGCCCTCCCCAGCGGCTGGAAGTATGTATGGGAGAGGAGCTCGTTACCCCCTCTCCCCAGCGGCAGCTTAACGCACCAGGGGGAGACAGTAAGCCCCACAACAGTGCAGATGGGACCGTGGTCTCTGCACTTACAGCACAGGGGGTAGAGACAGTCGGTCTCCCCCTCCAACAACCAGGCTCCAACCAGGCTTCTTCCGTGGTAGCGCTGGCACCAGGGCAGAGTACCGCTGATCCCTGCCCACAAAGCAACCTCCACTCCAAGCCAGGGAGCAACACAGAGACCGGGAGTACCAGCTTCCAACATAACCTTGGTGGACTCACTGGACAGAGACAGGCTACTAAATTCAACAGGTCCAGTATTGGGTTGTGGGTCGGCTGCCAGACTAACTCAGGTACCGACCGGCGTGAGGTCAGGTATCTGGTTAGTCTTCCCTGGGAAGGGGGAGATGTGTGGCAAAACCAACCTCGCCACTGGGTTTTGGAGAGGACTGGCTGCTGGCTTCTTGCCCCTGGATTATGGGCCATATACTAACTTTTAAACCCCTGAACCTATTCAAGTGAATTTTGGATAGGTCCCAAAGTTATACTGTTTAAATTGATGTTAGATATATGTATGGCCAATGTAAACTCACAAAGTTGTAACAATTTATAATAAGTGTAACTTGTCAGCTTGGGAGGAAATGCTGGGTGTGTTTCTATTGTGCCATTGTCCCATTGTGTGTTTAAAGGGTGATGTCTGTCCTATTGTCTGCACATGTGTATTGGTGACTTCTCTTTGTCTTGAGAGATAATTGGATTGCTCCTCAGGTTGTCTCCGGGACAGAGAGGAGGGAACCATGATGCATTGTGGGGATATGTTGTATCTGTCCTATGTCACAGTCTTCATTCTGGTCCTCTGGGGGCGTGAACGATTGGTTGCTGTAGTTACATTGTATGTGTTGTAAATTACTGATTGGTTGTATTTCAAACCCCTGTGGGCAGTACTATGTTTGTGGTTTATGAATAAAAGAGGCTGTACTTGAAGTACAGTCAGACCACTGCTTGACCCTCAACACGGAGCCTTGTCTCGTTATTGGGGGTATTCACTGTATGCTGTTAGAAGACCGATTGCCAGAAGTGTAAGCTGATCCCTGTTCGTCTGCTAGCAGCTATTCGTGAGGTTCCAGTTTGGAGTGCTACTTTGTATCCAGTTCGGGACATTGGTGTTCTGCAGTAGCTGTGCCTGTCTCTCAGAAAGGGGCTTATCGCCCAAACGGATTTTAACCCCTTGTCTGCTGAAACGGTCCGTTACACCTAGACTGTCCAGGATGCCTACCCCCTTCTCCGAATTGAGGAGTCATTGTCCGCCCTGAGTCATGCGAAGTTCTTCTCGACTCTTGATCTGGCCAATGGGTATTGGCAGGTACCAGTGGCCAAGAAGGAAAAAGTGAAGACGGCCTTCATCCTACCTATGGGACTCTACGAGTTCAACCGGATGCCATTCGGTCGTTCCAATGCCCCGGGAACATTCCAGCGGTTGATGGATCACTGTCTGGGAGATCTGAAATTCGAGTCAGTATTAATCTACCTGAACAACATAATAGTGTTTGGGGCCTCCTTCGAGGATAACCTCCAAAAGCTGCGACAGGTCCTAATGCAGCTGCGAGACCACAGGCTCAAGATCAAGCCCAAGAAGTGCCAACTGTTTTAACAGCATATAGAGTATTTGGGACATTTGGTCACCCAGGAGGGGGTAAAGCAAGGTAGAGGGTGTCCAAAAGTGGCCCCAGCCGAGTACACTACGAGATGTGCGGGCGTTTGTGGGACTGGCCGGCTACTACAGGAGGTTTATACCCAAATTCGCTCATGTGGTGGGCCCGTTAAATGAGTTATTAAATGGCACTGTGGGGGGCCCGAAGAATCATCCCATCGAGTGGGGACCCCGGCAACTAGAAGCCTTCAAAGCAGCAAAGGAGGCGCTGACCAGTGCTCTGATTCTGGCTTATGCGCGATTCAACACCCCATTTCTGCTGTGCACTGACTGACTGAAGTCTGCATGGTTTGGTGGCCGTATTATCCCAAGTCCAGGATGGACGTGAGAGTCATTGCCTATGGCAGCCAGTCTCTGAGGGAGTCAGAGTGCAACCCTGACAACTATAGCTCCTTTAAACTAGAACTACTGGCACTGGTGTGGGCCATGACCGAAGGTTCGCGGAGTACCTGACAGGTGCAGAGGTGACTGTGATGACGGACAACAACCCGTTGGCACATCTGGAGTATACTGTGGCGAAACCAACCTCGCCACTGGGTTTTGGAGAGGCCTGTTTACCAGCCTCTTGCCTCAGGATTATGGCCCATACTAACTTTAAAAGAGAAGACAGACACAGCTTAAATCTGTCTTTGGAATTGTATTTTGTTATGTGAGGGTACCCAGATAGCTAATTTTATTGTATTCGTGTATTCTGAGTGCCATTCACCTAATGATATGCACTCAGACTTGAGCTATCTGGGGCTATGTTAAATGTCTGTGTTTGCTGTGGGGGTGTGACATTGGGTGTTTGGGTGGTGATTTCTGTCCTGTTGTCTTCACATGTGTATTGGCGATTTCCCTTTGTCCTGAGAGATAATTGAATTGCTCCTCGGGTGTCTCCAGGGCAGAGAGGAGGAAACCATGATGCATTGTGGGGATGTGTTGTGTCTGTGTATCCTGAGTGAAACGTATCTGTCCTGTGTCACAGTCTTCCTTCTGGTCCCCTAGGGGCGTGTCCACCAGATGGGGACCTGCATAAATACGGGCGGGTAGCCCTCAATAAAGGGTTCCTGTTTTATACCTTCATGAAGTCTTGGCTCATGTTTGGGGGATGGAATAACTACACTCTTGGGGATTGCTATATCACAATACTCCCCTGAGTATAAGCTCTTTTAAGAGCTTGCTCCTGGTTCCTGTCTCTGGATTTAGGAGAGGTTCACCCACTGGAGCCTTGTCGTAGGTCCAGGGTGGGTAGGAGACGGCGAGACCTCCACCAAGCTTCGACGGTTCGTGGGGTCTGCAGTGCTGACGGTGTCAAGTGGAGTGCTTGGAGTCCTCTGGAAGCACTAGGAGCAACTATCGACGGAGGTACCCGGTCGAGGTGCTAGGAGATCCGTTACATTGGTGGCAGCAGTGGGATGGCGTCCTAGTGCGAGGAGAAGCAGCTCAGAGACACTGGTAACGTGTGAAGTTACAAATTGAGGGCAACCGTAGCACTCGTGCAGCGCCCCTGGGAGCAGAGGTATCCAGCGACTTGGAGCAGACAAGTATGGAAGGCTCTGAAGATGACTGGCTGGCCGAGGTGAGGCAGCGAGTGGCCCAGTATGGAGATAATGTGTCCATGGATATATACCAGGCCATCTGGAACCAGGTCACAGCCAAGCGACACGCAAGGATGGAACGAGAATTCCGACTGGCGAAAGAGAGAGAAATTGCCCAGCGGAAGGAGTGTTACAGCAGCCGAGCAGAGGCTGCATCCGAGGAGGTTAGCAGTCTCCCCCTGAGGCGGCCAGAGGAACCCGAAGTAGGGGTCCTCATAGACTGGTCCTGTGAGGAACCACAACAGGCAGGTGGAGACGGGACCGAGGTCTCTCCACCGGGATGCTGGGCAGCTGGCCCAGACCGTCAACAGCAGCCGGAGTAGCCAGGTGTGGACGCAGGTGGTCCTTACTCGCAATTGTTGAGGGACCTCACAGACTGGTCCTGGGAGGACCCACAGATGGCAGGTGGAGATGGGACCGAGGTCTCTCTACCAGTCCTACAGGGATGCTGGACTGTCGGTCCAGATCCCCAGCCATCTCCGCAGGGATACCAGGAGGAGGAGGTAAGCGAGCCCTCCCCTTCCCAGCTACTTCCCAACCAAGTTCTGGGGGCAGGGGATGAGCCTGCGATACCCACTGATATCTCTCCCCACCCACAGGGGGACAGCACCCCTAAATCCGATGGTGCAGATGGGACCACGGTCTCTGCACCAGGCCTACCGGGATGCTGGACGGCCGGTTCAGATCCCCCACCAACCCTGCAGGAATGCCAGGAGGAGGAGGTAAGCAATTCCTCCTCTCCACAACCGATCTGCAACAAGGTCCTGGGGATAGGATTCCCTGACCACATCCCAGCGGAAGAGCTGGCATCTGGGCAGAGCGCAGTCAGCCTCTGCCCTCCCCTATCCTCTTCTCCAGAGCCAGACTTCCCACAGGCTACCCCAGCGGAAGAGCTGGCATCTGGGCAGAGCGCAGTTGGCCTCTGCCCTCCTCTATCCTCTTCTCTAGAGGCTGACTTTCCACAGGCTACCCCAGCGGAAGCGCTGGTATCTGGGCAGAGCGCAGTCGGCCTCTGCCCTCCCCTATCCTCTTCTCCAGAGCCAGACTTCCCACAGGCTACCCCAGCGGAAGAGCTGGCATCTGGGCAGAGCGCAGTCGGCCTCTGCCCACCAAGTACCTACAGCTCCAAGCTAGAGAGCAACAAGGAAGCAAGGAGTAGCAGATGCCCCCTCAACAGCTGGGGACATACAGAACAGAGCCAGGCCCCAAAATTCAACAGGTCCAGTATTGGTTTGTGGGTGGACTGCCAGACTAACTCAGATACCGACCGACATGAGGTCAGGTATTTGGTTAGTCTTCCCTGGGAGGGGGAGATGTGTGGCGAAACCAACCTCGCCACTGGGTTTTGGAGAGGCCTGTTTACCAGCCTCTTGCCTCAGGATTATGGCCCATACTAACTTTAAAGGAGAATACAGACACAGCTTAAATCTGTCTTTGGAATGATATTTTGTTATGTGAGGGTACTCAGATAGCTAATTTTATTGTATTCGTGTATTCTGAGTGCCATTCACCTAATGATATGCACTCAGACTTGAGCTATCTGGGGCTATGTTAAATGTCTGTGTTTGCTGTGGGGGTGTGACATTGGGTGTTTGGGTGGTGATTTCTGTCCTGTTGTCTTCACATGTGTATTGGCGATTTCCCTTTGTCCTGAGAGATAATTGAATTGCTCCTCGGGTGTCTCCAGGGCAGAGAGGAGGAAACCATGATGCATTGTGGGGATGTGTTGTGTCTGTGTATCCTGAGTGCTACGTATCTGTCCTGTGTCACAGTCTTCCTTCTGGTCCCCTAGGGGCGTGTCCACCAGATGGGGACCTGCATAAATACGGGCGGGTAGCCCTCAATAAAGTGTTCCTGTTTTATACCTTCATGAAGTCTTGGCTCATGTTTGGGGGATGGAATAACTACACTCTTGGGGATTGCTATATCACAATACTCCCCTGAGTATAAGCTCTTGTAAGAGCTTGCTCCTGGTTCCTGTCTCTGGATTTAGGAGAGGTTCACCCACTGGAGCCTGGAGCCTTGTCGTAGGTCCAGGGTGGGTAGGAGACGGCGAGACCTCCACCAAGCTTCGACGGTTCGTGGGGTCTGCAGTGCTGACGGTGTCAAGTGGAGTGCTTGGAGTCCTCTGGAAGCACTAGGAGCAACTATCGACGGAGGTACCCGGTTGGGGTGCTAGGAGATCCATTACATATACCAAGCTTGGTGCGCTCAGAGGTGTTTGGCTCGCCTTTCGAAGTACCAATATCGCATCAAGTTCTGGTTCGGTAGGGAGAACGGCAATGCCGATGCACTCTCCCATGTCCCTGTAGGGTTGTCGGCTCAGAGTGCCAATGAAGAACTAGAGGACGCTGAAACTCCTGACCTTGGTCGATTTACCTATGTTCCAGGACGTGGAACATTCAAGTGGGATAGCGTCCGGGATGTCCATGGTGTTGGGAAAGAAATTGGCTGATTGGGAGAGAGTCCAGAATAGCTGTCCGGACCTGTGGAAAGTGAAAGAATGGGTCCGGACCAAGAACTGGCCTCGGTCAGCAAAGCGGGCCCGTCTGACTACAGAGGGCCAAAAGTTGTTGAGGCAGTGGGATAAGCTGACTGTTACCCAGGGCCTCCTGTGTCAGACCATATACTTGCAATCAGATTTTCAGTAATGGCGACAGATTGTCATCCTCATGTCATTGGAACCGGAGACTGCCCGGGAATCCCATGAGAGGGGTGACAATTTTGGAAACGATAAACCATTTAAGTGTCTCCAACGGCTGGTATACTGTCCAGATTTGGTGGCCGAGGCATGTCTGTGTCGGCCCTGCAGGCTGATTAAGAGTACCGAACAGCGAGCACCTGTCCAGGCCATCTGGACCTCAGCACCCTTAGAGCTCCTTATGATTGATTTATGTTCAGATTGGGTACTCTACCTTGGGACACTCATACTGTTTAGTCATGATAGACCATTTTATAAAGTATGCGGTGGCTGTGCCCACCAGAGACCAGACCAGAGTCAGCCACTGAGGCAGTCTGCAAACACTTTTTATACAGGTGTTCGGGTGTCCACGAAGGATGCATTCGGACCAGCGAGCACGTTTTCAGGGTACTATCATGAATGAGCTGTACCAGCTGTATGGGATCAAACGTTCCCGCACCACCCCAGGGAAACGGGGCGGGCGAACGGTTCAACCGCACCTTGCTCCAGATGCTGCGGACTCTGGAGGTCAGTCAAAAGGCTTTGTGGCCCGAGTATCTACCTGAACTGATGTGGGCCTGTAACAACTGGGTACACAGTACCACCGGGTACTCCCCACATATGCTCATGTTTGGGAGAGCCAGACAGGAGATTGAGGATCTCCACATGCCCGATCTGATGGAACCACCACCGAGAAATACCACCGCATGGGTGCAAGAGCACCGCCGCCAGCTGAGAGCGATCCACGAGGTTGTGAGGGAGCACCTGGGACAAGAGATACACCCTAACCCATGACTAGTGCAGTGGGATGGGTACGCCCCGGGTGATCGAGTGATGGTCAAAGCCAAACGGCCGTTTTGGAAGTTGGATGGGCGGAGGGAGGCGGTCCCTTACACGGTGAAGAGGACGGCAGACCCTGCCATCCCGGCTTATGAGGTAGAGCCAATAGAGACTGGGATGCCCTCACGAAACTTGCACCGTAACATGTTGAGGCATTGTAATTTTCATAAGTCAGTGTGCGCAGAGAAATGCCTTCTCCTGTTCAGAATACCGAGGAAATTCCATTCGAGGAGGAGGAGAAATGGTGGGTTGCCCCTGCCCCGGTATCCACAGAGGCTCCAGCCGTGGCAAGCTTGTCACCCAGGGAAAGTGTTGAGCGGTCAGCAGCCCCTCTCCCATTAAATGTGCCTGATGTCCCCAGTGCTTCCGAGCCTACCACTCTACATAGGTCAACGAGACCCAATGCTGGTGTGCCCCCACAGCGTTATGACGAGGATGAGTTTATATGGGGAGGGTTGCCCAGGGCGACAACCTCTAGTGGGGTGGCATGTGAGATGGGGAAACAGCTATCATTGTTGAACACTGTTTGTGAATTAAATGTTCTGTACTGACGTTATGCTGTTTGGCCACAAGATGTCGCCGTTTCCCAGGCACAGCTACTGACTGAATATACATATTTCCATATTCATGAGAGGTGGAGTTGCCAGGCTGAAGGAGAAAGAGGAAGTCACCATTTTGAGAGGACACAGAGGAGTGAATCCAGTCACATCCAAGCGTGAGATCATTTTGCGACCACAGCTACAGTCAAGTTAAGCTGATCGCTGTTCAGGACCCGGATTCTGCCCATGGGACAGAGGACTTCTGCCAGGAGTGCTGATGAGAGCTGATGAACAAACTACTTGCTCTGCGGTACCGCATGTTTGTTGAATAGACTGCTTGTTTGATTCGGAATTATCAGCAGAGACAGAGCAGACCAGGGTCGGTAAGATTGTGCACGCACCTCATTGTAATATTGGCGCCTAGAGACTAGACCAGGCCTGTAGTTAGCTAGTTAGGGCCTCTTTTTCGTGTGTCAGGCCAAAAAGTGTTTCTACGGTTCACAAAAGGACTTAATAAAAAGAGACATTGCACAGTTAAGAACTGATAGACATCTCACCGGCTCAATCCAGCTCAGCATGTTGCACAGGAGTAATACGCAGGCACGTGCCATAGGATCAGTTACGGGAGGGGGAATATTGTAGTTCATGATATGATTGTGAACTTTCGCGTTGCACTGCAGGGCAGCCCGTATCATACACCCACCTAATCGTTCATGGCATTTCTAGGGTAATAACAGGTGCGGTGTGGTCATTTTATTTGTGCCCGCCAGTAGGCAAACTGAGCAATTCTTTCTGGTAGCCTTTGTAGGGTCTCAGCCTGCGGGCTGAGTGTAGGGTATTTAAATCCATTTTATGTTTACAGAGGTTGGGGTTTGCGTTCAGTGTCATATTGCAGTAAAAAGCCTGTTTTGCAAAAGCTGGTGTCAGAGTTGCTTTTCTCATTGGTGACTTCACTGTATCCTGGGGAGCCCACCCGGTACACGGCTTACAACATCAACATATGCTGTATATACAAGCTTGTCTGCTGTGATTGTCTGCAGTAGTCATGTGAATGATGGGCGTGACCTCCCCACTGCAGAATGCCAGGAACCACCAGAGAACCAGATAAGCAGTGGCTAGTCTTATTTAAATTTTTGGTATAAAACTTCATGCTCTTTCCCACAAGTTGAAATCATGGACAACCAAGTTCTTCAAAAGGGAGCGTCATTTTAAACATAACGTGCAGTGAATTGTTCTGTATGAGAAATAAAGTAAAATTAAAGGCTTTAGGCCTGGTTTACACATTCCAGCCGTAATCTGTTAATTCCAGTGGTTTATCAGTAGGCTTTAACATGATAAATCAACTATATCCTCTCTGATCTGGTTTTCTTTCTCTTGTTATACTCAGGCTCTAGATTTTATCCTGGATAGAATGAAGTCATCGGGATTCAGCTTTGTCAAAGTCAAAGCCTTGTCAGGAACTGGTCAGGTAAATGCAGGCGCTGCAATCTGTGGAGATGAAAGTCATCAGTGGCCATTATTGGTACAGGCACGTTATGCAGTAGTTTGTGCAATAAACAGTGGCGAGGTCAGCTATTAGTATCAGAATATATATTGAAAGAGTTGTATAAGAGTTTTATATGTAGAACCTACATAAAGAGGTAATCTTGTTTGGCTGTCTACAGATCTCCCATAGCAGTGAATGGAGAGAGCCATGCATGCTCAGCTACACCTTCATTCACAATGTCCATGGCACCAGGCAGCACGAGAAGTTAAGGACACCTCTGGAGATAGGTGTAGTACTTAGAGATGGGATACACATCTATCAGATATTTATGATATATTTTGTGGATGTGCCATACATGCATAAGATGACAATATACCCATCTAACTATCAGACTCATTGACACTTTTAAGCAATATCCACCAATACATAGTGAACATAGAATATTGTTAAACAATCAGGATCCATAATTCAGTTATTAAATTACATGATTAATGATATTAATTCTCATGACTTTTAAATGGGGTTGTCTTACCTTGACAACCCATGTCTATATGCAGGGCCGTCTTTAATATTGATTGGACCCTGGGGAAAAATTTACTGGATCCCGCCTTCTCACACCTTAGCAGGAAATCACGCCCTCCACCACAACACACACACAAAAAATCCACACACCTGGTAGAGTACAGTGAATGACTGTAAATACTTCCAGTTCTGAAGACTCCAGCGGCTCAGGATCAGTGCTCTGGGCAGCTGGGCTCAGGCTGGAAGTGGGCACCTCTCTGCAGGAAGGAGACCAGAGCTCGGCTCACCCTAGCGTTACAGTGCACTCCAGCACCCCACAGTATGCAGTATAGCACCCTATAGTATACACCAACCCACAGTATGCAGTATAGCACCCTATAGTATACAGCACCACACAGTATGCAGTATAGCACCCCACACTATACAGTACCCCACAGTATATAGTAGAGCAGTATAGCAGCCCACAGTATACAACACCTCACAGTATACAGTAGAGCAGTATAGCACCTCACCGTATACAGCACCCCAAGCTATACACGATACAGCACCCCACACTATACAGCCCCCCACACTATACAGTACAGCAGTATAGCACTCCACAGTATACAGCACCCACAGTATACAGCCCCCCACAGTTTACAGCCCCCCAAAGTATACAGTACAGCAGTATAGCACTCCACAATATACAGCACCCACAGTATACAGTATACAGCCCCCCACAGTATACAGCCCCCCACAGTATACAGTACAGCAGTATAGCACTCCACAATATACAGCACCCACAGTATACAGCCCCCCACAGTATACAGTACAGCAGTATAGCACTCCACAATATACAGCACCCACAGTATACAGTATACAGGCCCCCACAGTATACAGGCCCCCACAGTATACAGCCCCCCACAGTATACAGGCCCCCACACTATACAGCACCCCACTATACAATAGTTTACAGTATATTAGCATAACAACCCCTGTCACTTTTTTCTGATGTAATCTTCGCAAAAAAAGCTCCACAGTTAAAGCAAACTTCTACAGCAACACTCCTGGTAGGACCTTGATGACCTCATAGCCATGTGACCAGTAATATTACTACTCACAGTACGCTGCCTGGAGTGCCGGCAGGCATGGCAGCACCCCCTGTGTAGCTGACAGCCTGACACCCGGGGCAGTGGCTAGCAGGGCTCAAAAGGCAGCTGCCTTGGGCCCCCCAGGAGCAACTGGGCCTGGGGCAGCTGCCCCTTTTGCCCCTTGTTAAAGACGGCCCTGTCTATATGCCCAATTTGAGCATATGGGTGTCATAGAAGGGGGATTCACGACCTCCCATTTTGAGTCAGACCTTAGAACGTAGAGTTAGTAACAATCAGTCATTATAGCTCTGACAGATTTAATCTGTCGATGACTTACGTTTTTTGAATGGCCGACATGTACTATAAAACATGTATTGTAGGTCAGTGATGAACAACATGAAAATAAAGTGGAATGTGTTTAAACCATATTGTGTACGGACCCCGAAATGGTTTACTTAAAAACTATAATTTGTCCTGAAAAAATATAATCCCATATTCATGCAAAATTAGTTTTTTTTTTTAGCTACATGCACACCGACCGGATCCGCAAAAAAACGGAAGCTGCCGTGTGCGCAATTTGCGGAACGAAACGGGCGGCCCATTGTAGAAATGCCTATTCTTGTCCGCCTATTGCAGGGCCACGGAACGGAGCAACGGATGCGGACAGCACACATAGTCCTGTCCGCATCTTTTCCGGCCCAATTGAAGTGAATAGGTCCGCATGCGAGCCGCAAAAACTGCGGCTCGGATGCGGACCAAAACAACGGCCATGTGCATGAGGCCTTTTGCTTAGATGAAAAATGAAAAAAATATATGTCTTTGTTCTCATGGCCAAAAATTGCCTAGTTCTTAATTAATTAACAGGGTTTTCTTTAATGAGACTACCCATTTAAAGGGTTTGTCTCAAATGAGACATTGGTGGCATATTGGTAGGATATGCCACCCCACCAACAGGGATGAACCAGCCATAGACCCTACATGGAATTTTCCTGGTGGGCCGAGGCCCAAAAGGTCACCAAGTCCTCCTCACTGCTGCTGGCTGGGTACATACAAGTGGGAAAACTATAGGGGTCATTATTAGAGAATATCCAGGCAGCATGGGCAGAAGGGCTGGCTTGGCATTGTGACCTACATCTGACCGCCTAGAGACAGTTGGTGGAGGAGGACAGAGGGTCACCACTATTTATGCCAACACAGAGGGACAGCTTCTGGAGAGGTATTGTGTGCTGCACTGTGGTATTCAGTGACCCTGGCAACTTGTATTGGCCCCATCTATTGTGTTGCCCTGCTTTCTGTCAATTTGGATTCACCTAAGACATTGAGGTCATAGTTATATTTTTTTTTTCCACGACCACTTGTAATTTCCAGCCCGCCTCAGCCCACCAATGTCAGATAGGTGTGGGTACTACCTCTGGGACCCACACCTATCTCCTGAACAGGATCCCTGAACTGAGCACAGAGGTTGCTCTCCATTAATTTCGATGGGACTACCAAAAATAGCCGAGCGCTGGCTCGGAATTCTCATAGAAGTAAATGGAGCGGTGGCAGTGCTTACTCGGTGCACTTTCTATTAATTTCTAAAAGAACAAAACATACAATGCAACAGCACTCTGCAAACCAAATAAAGTACGAAAATGTATTATATTGCTAATGCTAGGCTTATAAATTAGAGATGCTTGGCAAATCATTTTGTACAAAATGATTTGAGCCCGTCTAGCACACGTCAAGGCGATCTCTGTAAGACGGGAACCTAACACTAAGTTCAACCTGTTAAGTGCCATAACAGTGACTATGAAGTTCAGAGGGTGCAGGTTCCGCATGGCATCCATTGAATCCAGGGACTACAAGTACCAACATGCATGCAGAGCAAACTAAGCTTTATACTCATGCTAATTTAAAATCAGACTATGAGGCAAACAGGCTGATCAGGAGTGCATGACCAAACAGGAGAGTCAGCCACACCTCCAATACAAACTGCAAAAAAAAAAAGAAGGGGGGTCAGTCAGCACATCCCAATGCGCAGGTGCACGTTGCTATGGCTGAAAACACAACATAGAACTAAACATACAATGCAACAGCACTCTGCAAACCAAATAAAGTACAAAAATGTATTATATTGCTAATGCTATTTGGTCGTGCACTCCTGATCAGCCTGTTTGCCTCATAGGCTGATTTTAAATTAGCATGAGTATAAAGCTTAGTTTGCTCTGCATACATGTTGGTACTTGTAGTCCCTGGATTCAATATAGGCCATTTTGGCACTGAAAATGATAAAAACCAAAGGGGGCCCAGCATGCATGAGGAACCAACACCCCTGAACTTCATGGTCGCTGTCATGGCACTTAACAGGTTGAACTTCGTGTTAGGTTCCCGTCTTACAGAGATCGCCTTGGCGTGTGGCAGACGGGCTCAAATGATTTTGTACAAAATTATTTGCCAAGCATCTCTAATTTATAAGCATAGCATTAGCAATATAATACATTTTTGTACTTTTATTTGGTTTGCAGATTGCTGTTGCATTGTATGTTTTGTTCTATGTTGTGTTTTCAGCCATAGCAACGTGCACCTGCGCACTGGGATGTGCTGAATAACCCTCTTTTTTTCTTATTAATTTCTAATAGACCGAGCATGCTTGCTCGTCTATTTTCAGAACTTCTATAGAAATGGAGACCACTCCGCACATGCACCGTGCAGTCTCCTTCACCTTTTGGTTCCTGTTTTAGGCTACTTTCACACCTGCGTTAGGTGCGGATCCGTCTGGTATCTGCACAAACGGATCCGCACCTACAAATGCAAACGCTGGTATCCGTTCAGTACGGATCCGTCTGCATAACTCTGTCAAAATAAGGTGTTCAAACGGATCCGTCCTGACTTTACATTGAAAGTCAATGGGGGACGGATCCGTTTACAATTGCACCAATATTGTGTCAATGTAAGCGGATCCGTCCCCATTGACTTACATTGTAAGTCAGGACGGATCCGTTTGGCTCCGCATCGCCAGGCGGACACCAAAACGCTGCAAGCAGCATTTTGGTGTCCGCCTCCAGAGCGGAATGGAGGCGGAACGGAGCCAAATTGATGCATTCTGAACGGATCCTTATCCATTCAGAATGCATTGGGGCTGAACTGATCCCTTTGGGGCCGCTTGTGAGAGCCTTGAAACGGATCTCACCGGCGGACCCAGAAACGGCAGTGTGAAAGTAGCCTTAGAGATATGTGCGAGTCTTAGTGGTGGGAACCTCTCCTATCTGACTTTGATGGCATATCCTAGCGATTCCATCAATGTCCCAGATGAAACAACCCCTTTAAGTTTGTTGTATGCAAATTAGTTTATCTCAAACACGATGAACAATTTAAGGCAATCTCACGCTACACTAATTACCTTGCAGATTTATTTTATAGCTTGGTAAAATAATTGAGGGTGGACCGTTTATAAGACAATTCATCATCTGCAGAGCTCTATCGATGTCATTATAATGTGCTAGATTATATATGAAGCTGTCACAGCTCCCTTATTTATTCAGTTCTGGGAATGTGGCGTTGAGTGGTTTTTCATATTTACATATCTTGATACAGCAACATGGCAGTGTGTATTGGAAAACTGGTTCCAGAGAGGTATTAAACCATTTGCCCGCCGAGCACCCTCTGCACATTGCACTGCAGGTAGGTCCCCAAACTGCATTATAAATGTTACTATTTATTTGATTTCATTCAATTATAAAGAAAATATTTCCTTCTCTAGACTTGTTTCTCCGTCAGTGATAGCCCTATCTGGATGGACTCCAGTACAAGTGCTGAGTGCCACCATCTTGAAAAATCCATTGGAGGGCCACAAGTACTGGCCAATATTACTGGATCTCGAGCATATGAGGTTAGCACTAAATAATAAATTGATTTTTCAGTCATTGTGATGTGGGAACGTTTTTTTTATCAGGCAGGCTGTAACCAAGACCCCCTAAGCCGCACTGTATTGAGAGAGTTCAGCAGAGTAACCTCATCTGACGGTGTCAGTGGAGCAGATTAGTTTCCAGTGCCCGGAAGCTTTTGACACATAGCTGGTCACGGAGTGTGATGTCACAGCGCTTGCATGGTGAAATCATCAATACTTGTCTTCAAGTCCACATGCTTGTCAAAGCGGGGGCAGACACCAATAAGTATGGTATATAGGCCTTCGATTTTGGCTGACACGTATGTCTAACTTAATATATTATGATACTGCGCTTAGGACATATTATGTTAAGTCATGGTGTATAGGTATTGCAGATATCTAGTGACTGGCACACAAAAGTATATCAATATGCAGGTACTTAGTTGGTTTTAAACAGTGTACCTGAAATGAAGACTTCTATTTGTGTGCTTCTAAGGAAGAACAGCGTCTGTTCGAAACGCGTCGGAGAAAGAGATACTTGGTACTGGTGGTCATTGATGACCGCTGTAAGTGACGTCACTCACAAGCTCCAAGCGAGCGCTAACCACTCCTCTGTATACACCTCCATTTGCGGCAGCAGCGCGCCACCGGCCGGGGCACGAGGCAGCACGCCAAACCACATTACATCTGGATTGTTCCTGATCCCTAGCATCAAGAAAGACCGAGTACAGAAACAACAGTAAAAAAGAAAATACTTCTACATCGACTACGGGGACGCGGATAGAAGCACACAAATAGAAGTCTTCATTTCAGGTACACTGTTTAAAACCAACTAAGTACCTGCATATTGATATACTTTTGTGTGCCAGTCACTATATATCTGCAATACCTATACACCATAACTTATCATAATATGTCCTAAGCGCAGTATCATAATATATTATATTGTCTCCTCTGTGCGGCAGATTTTTGTGGTTCTGCCGCGATACCGCTGAGCGCCACTGTAGCATCCATTTATCTCCTTAGTTGGAGTGTCACAGTAGCTTACTTGATTAAAGTGGGTTGTTATCTCAAAGCGGCTTTCCTGACTAATACACCTTTGTGACGTCAGAGCAGTTTTCCTCTCTAATAGAGTTGATCGAGCACCAAAGTGCTTGGGTGCTCTGGCTGAACACATCGGGATGCTCTGATGCTCTACCGAGTTTCCGAATATAATGGAAGTCAATGGGAGAACCCGAGCATTAAACCAGACCCTGCTCTCAAGAGGGGAGGGTGCCTGGTTCATAGGAAAAGGTCAGAAATTGATGGAAACACCACCGAAATGGTTCAGGGACAGCATGGGGAGGAGGTCTGGATGCATCTTGGACTCTCAGGTCACTGCTGGTAACGATGTTGTCCGAGTAGTACGCCACTTTAACAGACTGACAATAATACCCGCAGAACCAAAGATAAAATCGATTTTAGAGGAAAGATTGTTAGGAAACATTCTTTCCTGTATATTTACTTGTATATAAAGTGCAAGTGCTGCCAAAAATTACAAGCAAGAGGTACTCCGATACAACCTGTATATCACATAAAGGAGGAGCTCATTCACATTGTGGTGCAATTGTTCATGTAGTGGGACTCCTACACTCATAAAGCCTATGCATTAAGTGAAAGGGCTGCCAAAAATTACAAGGAAATCCCTTGTAATCAGTATTGTTTACTTTATTCTCTTATCATTGCATATATCCAAAGTAAACTTGGACGCGTTTCGGCGCTATAGCCTTTATCAACAAGTATCAAACACATTCTCATCTAAACAAATATATAAGAATAAATAAATTGCGTGCACATGACGTCAGACGCCCAATCCTGGGCGGTAATTACAAAACAGCGAATCGACAACAGAGTTTCACTTCTATGTAGCAGTGTCATCATAGATGTAACATTATCACCAATTGATACATTTAACGTGAGGATAGAGTCCTGTGCACATGATTTATTTATTCTTGTATATTTGTTTAGATGAGAATGTGTTTGATACTTGTTGATAAAGGCTATAGCGCCGAAACGCGTCCAAGCTTACTTTGGATATATGCTATGATAAGAGAATAAAGTAAACAATACTGATTAAGTCGATACACGGCTGCTGGGATTTTCTTGGAAACTACACATGGAGAATGCTCTTTCCCGCTGCAGCGTGGACTTGATTAAGTGCCGACCGGATCGCTATTTGCTTTAAAAATTAAAAGGAAACGGCACTCCAATACACCCTTTGTTACACATAAAGGAGGGCATCATATACACCCTTGAGAAATTCTGATTGATGGCCTGCTGGTGATCCTCTAAAACATTTGAAGCAAGGGCCTGCTAATCTGATCATCTTAAACATTAGGGGCGAGGGCCTGCTGCTGAGCTGACCATCTAAAACATTATGGTTGAGGGCCTGCTGCTGAGCTGACCATTTAAAAAATTTACAGTGTTTCAAAGCAGGCCGGGTCGCCTGAATACTTCAGCTAGGAATAATGGAATAGGACTTCGGTTCTATTTTGTTGGTTTTCGGAACTGGCGCAGGGGCATCCGTATTGCGGCGCTAAAGGTGAAATTCTAGGACCGGCGCAAGACGAACCAAAGTGAAAGCATTTGCCAAGAATGTTTACATTAATCAAAAACAAAAGTCGGAGGTTCGAAGACGATCAGATACCGTCACAGTGCCGACCATAAACTATGCCAACCGGCGATCTGGCGGTGTTATTCCCATGACCCGCCGAGCAGCTTCCGGGAAACCAAAGTCTTTGGGTTCTGGGGGAAGTATGGTTGCAAAGCTGAAACTTAAAGGAATTGATGGAAGGGCACCACCAGGAGTGGAGCCTGCGGCTTAATTTGATTCAACACGGGAAACCTCACCCGGCCCGGACACTGAAAAGATTGACTGATTGATAGCTCTTTCTCGATTCTGTGGGTGGTGGTGCATGGACGTTCTTAGTTGGTGGAGCAATTTGTCTGGTTAATTCTGATAATAAATGAGACTCCTCTGTGTTAACTAGTTACGAGACCCTCGGCGGTGAGGATTGTGTTGACCAGACTCATGGATAGTGAGACTGGACTTGTAGGTAAGGGCCTGCTGGTGAGCTGACCCTGTAAATGATTGTAGGTGAGGGCCTGCAGGTGAGCTGACCCTCTAAAAAATTATATGCGAGGGCCTGCAGCTGAGCTGACCCTGTAAAACATTATATGCGAAGGGAATATATGCTAGGGCATTATATGTGATGAATAAGCATGTTGATATGATGGAAGAGGAGGATGAGAAAAGGAAGATTGAACCATATACCCTTGTTTGTGGTGGAAGGGGTGCATGGGAATACACGGTATTCAGTACATTATAAAAAACACATTTAAAGGGTTTCTGTCACCTGAAAAATGGGTATTTAGCTGGCTGACATTAGCGATTTGCTAATGTTGGCTGAACAGAACTATATTAGTGCCATCTCACTGCCTGCCGCCGTTATTGAGGAAAACAAACTTTTATAATATGCTAATTAGCCTCTACACGCCGGGGGGAGGGTGTTTAACCCTGCTCCTAGAGGCTCCGTTCTCCCACCTCTGGCCACGCCCTGCTACACTAGATTGACAGGGGCAGGCATCGTTGGTCTCCTACCTCCGGCCCTAT
This sequence comes from Bufo bufo, assembly GCF_905171765.1. Classification (NCBI taxonomy): domain Eukaryota; kingdom Metazoa; phylum Chordata; class Amphibia; order Anura; family Bufonidae; genus Bufo; species Bufo bufo. The sequence continues at coordinate 471,930,263 of NC_053393.1, read as the reverse complement.
CTGCAGTGTGAATCCCGTGCCGTTCAGTATTCGGTGCAGGAGCAGTGAGTGAAGGGCGCTCGCCGGCTGCCAGCTTCCTCGCTGCTCCTGCACCGAATACTGAACGGCGCAAGATTTACACTGCAGATAGGGCCGGAGGTAGGAGACCAACGATGCCTGCCCCTGTCAATCTAGTGTAGCAGGGCGTGGCCAGAGATAGGAGAACGGAGCCTCTAGGAGCAGCGCCCCCCTGCGTGTAGAGGCGAATTAGCATATTCTAAAAGTTATTTTTTCTCAATAACGGCGGCAGGCAGTGAGATGGCACTAATATAGTTATGTTCAGCTGACATTAGCACATCGCTAATGTCAGCCAGCTTAATACCCATTTTTCAGGTGACAGAAACCCTTTAAAGTGCCTTTATGTTCATCAGCTTTCCTCTGGTGGAGTCGAGATGTCATGGTCAATCCAGGCCTTTTTCATTTTCAGCATTTTCAGTTGACAGGCGGATACGCTTCTGTTATAATGCCACCAGCAGCACTAAATACCCGCTCAGACAAAACGCTGGCTGCAAGGCAGGCCAGCACCTCCAAGGCGTAGAGCGCCAGTTCGTGCCACGTGTCCAGCCTGGACACCCAGTAGTTGTAAAGCACTGAGAGATCATTGAGGACGCTGACACGGTCTGCTATGTACTCCTTCACCATCTTCCAAAATTTTTCCCTCCTTGTGACACTAGGCCGCACATCAGGGTGAGGGTGCTGGCCGGGTGTCATGAAACTGTCCCAGGCTTTGGAGAGTGTTGCCCTGCCTCTGTTGGAACTGCTGTGTGTTCACCTTGTCTCCCCTCCTCAGTTGCCCAAGGAACTACGGACTCTGCCGCCAGCGTTGTCAGATGGAAATTTTTGGAGCAATTTTTCAACAAGGATCTTCTGGTATTGCACCGTTTTGCTCGTCCTCTCCACCAGAGGAATGAGAGATGAGAAGTTATCTTTGTAGCGGGGGTCGAGAAGGGTGAACTACCAGTAATCTGTGTTGTCTAAAATGCATATAACGCGCGGATCGCGGGAAAGGCAACCTAACATGAAGTCAGCCATGTGTGCCAGAGTACCAACAGGCAAGACTTCGCTGTTGTCATCAGGAGGATCACTCTTAATCTCCTCATCCTCTTCCTCCTCTTCTTCCCACCCACGCTGAACAGATAGAATTAAACTTACATGGGTACCACCCTCTGTAGCGGAGGCAACCATCTTCTGCTCCTCCTCCTCCTCATTCTCCTTTTCATCGTCCAATTCGCGCTGAGAAGACGAACTGAAGGTGGTCACCCTGTGTAATGTCTTCCACCATTTCCACCTCTTCCACATGCAGCACCTAGAGGCTCCATCCTCTCACTGTTTGGCACGCCCTTGTGAAGGTGATTGATATTCTCGTTCTAGCCCGTGCCCCGCATATCCCGCGCCTGCGCCATCCATTTTAGTATTAGATGCAGGCACAATGAGTGAAGGTTGGCAACTGTCACACGTACAGTAGTGTAGGATTTGGAAGTGTATGCGCAAACAAATTTAAAAAGGTATTTGGGATGTGGAAACATCACACAGGAGATATCCCGCAGATAATGTCAATGCTGTCACCAGCGACAAATGAAAAATTACAGGGAATGTCACAGGTATTTAGGATGAGGAAACTTTATACAGGAGCGGTACCACCGGTAATGTCACTGTCCGCACGCAAAAAAGTACACTGTATGTCAGATACATTTTTGAAGCGCACATGTTACACTGCAGATGTGGCCCTGGTAATGTCACTGTCAGATGCGGACACAGTCTATTGAAAAAGGACACTGTATGTCACAGATATTTTTTTGGATGCACACACTTTACACAGGAGATGTGGCGCAGCTAATGTCACTGTCCGTAGCGGACACAGTCTACGGAAAAAGGACACTGGATGTTACAGATTTTTTGGGGATGCGCACACTTTACACAGGAGATGTGGCGCAGCTAATGTCACTGTCCGTAGCGGACACAGTCTACGGAAAAAGGACACTGGATGTTACAGATTTTTTGGGGATGCGCACACTTTACACAGGAGATGTGGCGCAGCTAATGTTACTGTCTGCAGCGGCCTAACTATTGTACTTTATTTAGCGCAGGATGCGCTAAAAATAGATATTGCTGCCACACGCAATAGTCCTTCGAAGGACTTTTGGGTCTGTAAAGTTTTAGTTATTTAGAGCAGGTTGCACTACAAATATAGATTGCTGCTGCTACATATCATAGTCCTTAAAAGGACTTTTGGGTCTCTGAAAAGTTTTCGTGGCAAAAATATTCTTAAATCACTCCCTACACCGTTTGTCCCTTCCTCAGCACAGCTCTCCCTAAGCATAAGCCGAACATGGATCATCGGGTGCTATATAGCACACGATGACGCGTTCCGGCCTGCCAATCACTGTAATGCCATCAGCCAACATTGCTACGTCATTACAGTGAGGGCAGTACTTACTTGCATGTTTCTTGGCTGCATAGCAGCCAAGAAACGTGCAGGTTGGAGACTCGAGCATTGCGCTCGAGTACATGCGGTATTTGGCCAAATACCGCCATGTGCCGAGCATCAAGATGCTGAAGCTGAACTGGTGTTTGGCCGAGCATGCTCGATCATCACTACTCACTAACAAACATGTGAGGTCACTGAAGCCGACAACCATTATCCCTGACTGAAACCCAAAATGATGTCACAGCAGCTTACTTGACTGCATCTGACATTTGATGACACAGCAGGTTACCTACCATAACTGAAACCCACTTGTGATGTCACAGCAATATATTGTACCTGACTAATCACATTTGTGATGTCACAGCAACTTACCTGACTGAAATCTACTTACGATGTCACAGCAGCTTGCCTACCGTAACTGAAACACACTGGTGATGTCACAATAGCTTAGCTGACTGATCACACTTGTGATGTCACAAGTTTACCTGACTGATACCCTTGTGTGATGTCAAAGCAGCTTACTAGACTGACCACACTTGTGACATCACAGCAAATTATCTGACTGAAACCAACATGTGATGTCACATCAGCTTACCTGACTGAAACACACTTGTGATGTCACAGTAACTTAACCAGGGATAGGTACTAATAATAGAAGATTCCTGTGCAAGAACAGTATACAGGCTCCTGCAAATTTGATGACAGTGGAGTGCTAGTCACAGACCGCCTTATTCATGGCTTTGTGGAATTCTCTTACTTGTATCAGTCCACCAGTAGTTAGGAGACATGGGCGGCAAGAAGCTTAGGCCTCTTTCACACTTGCGTTTTCCGGATCCGTTGTGTACTCCATTTGCTGGAGGTGCCCGCCGGATCCGTAACAACGCAAGTGAACTGAAAGCATTTGAAGACGGGTCCGTCTTCAAAATGTGTTCAGTGTTACTATGGCAGCCAGGACGCTATTAAAGTCCTGGTTGCCGTAGTAGTAGTGGGGAGCGGGGGAGCAGTATACTTACCGTCCGTGCGGCTCCCGGGGCGCTCCAGAATGACGTCAGAGCGCCCCATGCGCATGGATGACGTGATCCATGCGATCACGTCACCCATGCGCGTGGGGCGCCCTGACGTCACTCTGAAGCACCCAGGGAGCCGCACGGACGGTAAGTATACTGCTCCCCCGCTCCCCACTACACTTTACCATGGCAAACAGGACTTTAGCGTCCTGGGAGCCATGGTAACCATTCAGAAAAAGCTAAACGTCGGATCCGGTAATGCGCCGAAACGACGTTTAGATTAAGGCCGGATCCGGATTAATGCATTTCAATGGGCATTAATTCCGGATCCGGCCTTGCGGCAAGTGTTCAGGATTTTTGGCCGGAGCAAAAAGCGCAGCATGCTGCGGTATTTTCTCCGGCCAAAAAACGTTCCGGTCCGGAACTGAAGACATCCTGATGCATCCTGAACGGATTTCTCTCCATTCAGAATGCATGGGGATAATCCTGATCAGGATTCTTCCGGCATAGAGCCCCGACGACGGAACTCTATGCCGGAAGAAAAGAACGCAAGTGTGAAAGAGCCCTTAGCTCCTTGCATTCAATCTCAATTAATAGGCTGTAAAAAACATTATTATATTTTAAGGTAGCAGTATGTCTCGTGTCTGCAGGTGCCCTGTGCTAATGCCCTGTGCTAACGGGGTTTTCTGGGAGAACAGTATTGATGACCTATCCTCATATCTGATTGGTGAGAGTCTGACGCCCAGCACTACCATCGATCAGCTGTTTGTAGAGACTGAGGCACTTCGGTGAGTGCCGTGGTTTCTCATATAGTAGTATAGCAAGGACAGCACCATATATTGCATAGCGGCTGTGTTAGTAATGCAGCCCAGGTCTATTCACTTGAATGGGAATAAGCTGCAAATAGGCCATATGACCGATAAATGCGACATCACTGACCTAGGAAGAGACCTGGTGCTCACTGCCCTCTGCAAACAGCTAATAGGTGGGGTGCCAGGAATTGGACCTTGGATCTTGAGGATGGGTCATCAATACTGAACTGCTAATTATCTTTGGAGTAATTAGGGAAGGATGGACTAGAAAGTCAGACAGCTTCATAGTTAGGCTACTTTCAAACGCTAGTGTGAAAGTAGCTTTACCAGTGTGTGCAAGCTGGCACCTGTAGTGCTCCATTCTTTTCAGTGTTCCTATGCCTGCATACATCATAATTAAAACAAGTCACTCCATATGAACATGAACTTACAAACCCTACCAATTTGGCTGCACTTTCTGTTGTCACTGTTGGAAAAATGTTCACCACATTAGAGCAGATGTAGACAGATTTTTTTTTCTTTGTCTTTAATAAATTATAGCAGCCCAATAGTTTTATATATAATGTTTTACTTATCAAGTCATATACTGTACAAAATATACATAAAATCCTTCGGTGGAAATGTTACTCCCAGGAATACATTTTGAAAACTTTTAGATGAAACCAGTTTCACTTTCTATGTACCGTACCATGCTCGTTGCAGACTATATTTATTACTCTTGCAGATAAATAGATTGCCACCTAGTGGTCGCACTGAGTTATTGGGGCTCAGATTTGCATTTACATGATTGAGCAGATCTGTGACACTGAACATGTTACGGGTCGGCCAGCTCTAGGGACTGACCTGGGGTGAGAGAAAGCCTCATTCAGACGGTCTATAGCTGTAGCGCATGCTCAGACAGTAAAATGTCGCTGTCTGAGCATTGAGCCGCAGAAAACGAGGACACCCAAACATCCGCCCAGGCCTTGCGCCAGACAGAGGACATGGAGCCAGGAAACTGGACTTTACCGCCTAAAGCCAGACATCTGGCCATCCTATAAGGGTTGTTAACCTTGTGATTTTGGGGCACTCACACCTTCACACTTAGGTCCATGTTCGCACTTTTATTTAATCATCCCCCTTTGACTTCTACTGTAGACTCCTGGGGCTGCGCAGGCAGGGTGCACATGTCCAGGTGCTGACAGTGAGGGTCTCTGGCTCTCGGCTGCCTTGCATGCTGCAATTTTCTGCTGCCACCAATACCACACTAGAGGAAGTAATATGGAGTTCATCTACCTTACTGTCTATATATCTATGCTCATCACTAATAAATATCTTTTTATTCCGTCAGCGCTTTACAGGAAATCAAATTGCGAAGATTTATAATCAGAAACCGGAAGCATATTCCCAGTGTGAGGTGAGTTGCCTGCACCCTGGCACCACTATTGCAAGCCTTGAATACCATTTTATATAGTGAAGCCCCTGTTACCCATAGGAATCAATGAGACACTTACATAAGGGTAGGTTTCTCCAGCCTTTTCACACTTAGCTGCTGTGGGTTGTTTGCGTTGGCATCCATGGTCATAAATCAGCCCTTTGAGTAAAAAGGAATTCATGCAGTTATTGCACCTAGATACATCCATTACTGTGCAAGCGCACATAGGAGTGATGGCAATTGACTTGCAAGTGTGAACTAGTGCTTGAAAAAACTGAAATATGCACATAATCTGAATGGCTGGGCAGCTGTCAGATAAAGGTAAAAAAAAAAAAAAATGTACAAATTGTTTAGAGGGGCGCTTTTGTTAAGTTCCACTATGGCGTGGCTTTCGAGGCTCCTCCTTACTCAGGTCTATTCAAATACGGTATTACTTCATAATCATATTTTTTTTCCACTGCTGGTTCAGAGGTCTATTCTTGCTATAATAGAAATCAACTCTCCATCCGCCGACTTTCTGGTGAGCCTGTGTTTATAGCAGCCAATCCGATAAGGCAGAGCAGCAGAGAGAGGGAGGGAACACCAATGATGAGCAGGGGGTGTGTCTACGACTACTCCTGACTCCCGGTAGGCAATGTAGCTGATCTGAAGTCACCGATCTCAGCTCTGCTCTATGGCCTCTTTCACACGAGCGAGTTTTCCGCGCGGGTGCAATGCGTGAAGTCAACTCATAGCACCCGCACTGAATCCTGACCCATTCATTTCAATGGGTCTGTGTACATGAGCGTTGTTTTTCCACACATCATTTCTGCGTTGTGTGAGAATCGCAGCATGCTCTATATTCTGCGTTTTTCAACCATTTCTGGCCCCATAGAAGTGAATCGGGCTTCAGTAAAAACGCATTGTAGTTCGATGGCAATGCATTTTTCACTGATGTTTGCTAGGAGATGTTTGTAAAGCTTCAGTTTTTTTCACTTGCGTGGAAAACGCATCAAAACTGATTCCACCCGCATGGAAAAACTGAAACACTGAACACAATTGCAGACAAAACTGAACTTGCTTGCGAAATGGTGCGAGTTTCACTGAACGCATCCTGAGCCAATCTGTATCGTTCATGTGAAAGAGGCCTAATGGAGCTAATAAAAAGCAGCAAACGGTAAGGAAAATAAAGGGCAGGTTAGTACTGACTTGCACATCATTTTGAGCTTCATATGTTTGAAGTCATTTGGTTTCTGCTTCCTTGGCTGCTTGCTGGGAGTTTCTCTGAGCCATGAAGAATAGCCTTGTGGTGGTTCTGATGGCCACAGGATCTACAGATGTTCCAGTTATAAACCAATGCAGAGATTCAGTGGTGGCAGTGAACAAAAGACTGTAAAAAAGCAGTTTTAGTTCAGGTAATAATGAGTGTGGCGTTTCAAAAGTCAGCTATATACAATCACGCACCTGTGTAGAGCAACCTCTATGCGCATGGGAGTGACTTGTTGAATTTGACTTTCTCAGCTTACAGCTTACGCATCAGACACCCAGGCGTTAATCAAGTGTAGCCTTTTAATTATGCCAACAATAACTCCTAACTCAGAAGATGATGCTGCTACTCAGAAAGCTGAGCACACTGTGAGCAAGGCATCACTGGGAAAACAGGGAGTGGCTAGGCTAAACTAACTAGAAGCCTGAAGCCTGAAAACAAGGGGGGGGGGGTGTAGAAAGGAGCATACCAATACATAATGCAAGATACTGGAACAGAACAATGATTGTGGGTGGGAGGGGGGGACATCCAGTATATCACAATTAGGGTCCATTCACACGTACACAAATTGCGAATTCGCAAAACACGGACTCGGGCCATGTGCATTCCGCATTTTGCAGACTGCACATGGCTTGCACTACAATAGATATGCCTTTTATTGTCTGTGTCTGCGGGCAAGAATAGGACCTGTTTTATTTTTTTGCGGACCCATGAATAGACCCTCACTCAATTGATGTTATGTTTTTCGACTAATATTCTGTAAAAAAAAAAAAAAGAATATTTAGAAAAAACAGAAAGCAAAATTGAATACATTTTTTTAAATTCACATGCAGCAAATAAATTCACCAAATTTTTCAGAAAAATCTGGAGCCTATGGTTGTGACATGGGAGAGGCGAGATACTAGAGTACCCTATAGCATCATCTGAGGCGGCTATTCACATTCAACAGCTGTCAGCCGAATAGATCGGCCAACAACTATCTGTCCTGACTTAGCCGTACACATTTGGTTTGGTCAAATTGCTAATTTTAAGCCGCATTAATGCAATTCCTTTTAATTTGCATTACTGAAATAAATGGACTTTTGCACGATATTCAAATTTTTCGAGTTTCACCTTTATGTTTTAGATTGTTCATTAATGTATAGTACAAATTCCTCATCTTTTATATACGTGATTGCTATTGGTGCATGTTCGTGAATACTTTTTTCAGTTTTTCTTCTTCTGAACTTGACACAATCATTTTTTCTTTTTACAGAGAATTTCCTTGGTCAGCAGTTTTGCAGCTTCACTGTTTATTGGGGATTATGCACCTATAGATTACAGTGATGGTAAGTGGTTGCCATCTCATATTTAATATTGAGTGGCAATACAGAGTGGCCCAGATTCACTAATGTGTTGGCGCCTAGAAACTATCTAAAAATGGTGCAAATTGATGCAGCTAAAAAAAAATTGGGATCTGATAGATTTTTATTTAATTTTTTTAACATAAGAAAATAAAACATTGTATAATAAGTACAGACAGTGACCAATAATTTACAGGATATCAGTTTACCAAAACCATCCCTAACATTCCTATTAGATTTAGAGTATCTATATACGCCACCACTTGCCCTCCTCGAGTGGAAGCAATTATCAGAATGGTTTCCTATACAGGGTTTTCACAACTTTTCTGACTTGCTCAAAAAGGGGGCAGACTTTTCAGAAAGGGATGTAACTTTGCAGGAAAGTGGGCATGACCTAAGATGAGCCATTTTGCACCAAAATTGCACCACAATTTAGGTGTAAAATTCGGTCTCAAAGTAATCCAATCAATAGTTGGTCATATAGTTAGACAAAAGTGTCCATCCCTGCACCACATTTATTATCCAGCCTGAGCCACTGGTGCAGGTCTAGACAGCCTGTCTGTTTACACCATCTATAGGATTAGTAAATCTGCCCCAGTGAAGACAGACTAGTTAAAGGGTTGCCCTGTTACACAGTGTTCTGAATAGAATTAACACCAATTAGGAGGGTGCAATTGATGAGCAGCGGTTCAATGAATATTATGTGATAACTGGATCATCCTCATCAGGATTTCAATACCTTTGATTAGTATCTAGCACTGTCACTTCTTAGTTACCAGTTCATTTAAATGCAACTTTTTTAAAGAAGACCTGTCACCACAAAATGCAGTGCAATCTGGAGGTAGCATATTATAGAGCAGGAGGAGCTGAGCAGATTAACAGGGGAAGTTTGGGAACTCAAAGTGGCCCTAGAAAAAAATAAAAAGTAAATATGGCCCCATGTTGTAGGTGGGGCCAAACTGGTAGAAGGAGGAACCAAGCCAAGTAGGCGGGGTCAGCAAACTGTTAGGCATGGTTCACACAAGACACTCAATTACACAGCATACCTCACAACTGTTAAAAATACCAAGGAGGGATAATAGCACACCGCAGCAATTTTTTTAATACTAAGTCACACCTCAGACTGTGCCCAATGCCCAGTCCTGCCGTGTACACTTAGTGTTCCCACACTGTAGTTATTCCCCCTTTGTGCCCCCGGAGTATTTACGCCCTCTTGGTCACCCCACACTGACACGTGATAATGACAGCACAGCAGGCCCAGTGCCCGGCCTCACTTCACATGTGCCTTTGGGGCTGGCAGTGCAGCAGTGCTAGTGCCTTCTCTTCAATACGCATTGCAAGCTGCCAGCGTCCTGTGCATTGCAGATGGCTGCGCTGTCGTTATCATTATAATGCCAAAGCCACATGTGTGAAGTGGCGCCGGCTACCCTCTGCATAGTCAAGGCAGTCTGTCCACCGGGAATCTTCCTGGAGAGGTACATTGCCAATCCACCCCTGCAGATTGATATATAGTTTTGTGGAAAAAGATTCAGTAAAACTTGCAATTTATAAATTAATATCTCAGATTTATTTTTTTACTTTAGTTATACACGGGGCTGTCTTATCAGTGATTTATAGCATTCTCTATATAATAATAACTGTCAGTCACTGATAGCTGTACACAGGAGATTTAAAGTTTTATTAAATCTTTTCTCATAAAACTATATACCAATCTGCTCAGCTCCTCCTGCTCTATAGCATGCTACCTACAGACTGCTGTGCATTTTGTGGTGATAGGTGTTCTTTAATTAAGGCCGCGTGTGCATGTTTCTGGGGGAGGCTACATACTCCCAGATATATGACATGAGATGAAACATGCCACTTTTTGGTTTCTCTGTGAATCCTCTGTATGTTATAAGAAGCATACAAAGGTAGAGTAGATAGGCCCTAGGCACTACCATACGAGCCCTATGGAATCGGCATACAAAACAGAGTAAAATAACCATGTGCATGAGGCCTTATAATGGAAGATTCCTAGATTTAGGGAGATTAGCAATTTAGACTGTACAGTCGTGGCCAAAAGTTTTGAGAATTACATAAATATTGGAAATTGAAAAAGTTGCTGCTTAGGTTTTTATAATAGCAATTTGCATATACTCCAGAATGTTATGAAGAGTGATCAGATGAATTGCATAGTCCTTCTTTGCCATGAAAATTAACTTAATCCCCAAAAAAACTTTCCACTGCATTTCATTGCTGTCATTAAAGGGTTTCTATCACTTCGTATGACATAATTAGCTGTCAGACACTAGCGATCTGCTAGTGTCTGCTCTGGCCAACCATCCTACTATAATCACTTGTGGGGCAGCGGTTTTGCTAAAAAACTAACTTTTATAAATATGCTAATGAGCCTCTAGGTGCTATGTGGGCGTCATTAGCACCTAGAGGCTCCGTCTACCTTCATACACAGCCGTCGCCCAGCGCGTCCCTCCAGCCCGCCCATGTCCTCCTCCGTGTGACGCAGCGGACGAGTTCTCGCGCATGCGCCGTGCGCGGCTGTATTCGGCGCATTTGAGATCTCAGCTCGGAGCGGTCAGACATTCAATGCGCATGCGCCGAATACAGCCGCGCATGCGCATTGAATGTCTGACCGCTCCGAGCTGAGATCTCAAATGCACCGAATACAGCCGCGCACGGCGCATGCGCGAGAACTCGTCCGCTGCGTCACACGGAGGAGGAGATGGGCGGGCTGGAGGGACGCGCTGGGTGGCGGCTGTGTATGAAGGTAGACGGAGCCTCTAGGTGCTAATGACGCCCACATAGCACCTAGAGGCTCATTAGCATATTTATAAAAGTTAGTTTTTTAGCAAAACCGCTGCCCCACAAGTGATTATAGTAGGATGGTTGGCCAGAGCAGACACTAGCAGATCGCTAGTGTCTGACAGCTAATTATGTCATACGAAGTGATAGAAACCCTTTAAAGGACCTGCTGAGATCATTTCAGTAATCGTCTTGTTAACTCAGGTGAGAATGTTGACGAGCACAAGGATGGAGATCATTATGTCAGGCTGATTGGGTTAAAATGACAGACTTGACATGTTAAAAGGAGGGTGATGCTTGAAATCATTGTTCTTCCATTGTTAACCATGGTGACCTGCAAAGAAACGCGTGCAGTCATCATTGCGTTGCATAAAAATGGCTTCACAGGCAAGGATATTGTGGCTACTAAGATTGCACCTCAATCAACAATTTATAGGATCATCAAGAACTTCAAGGATAGAGGTTCAATTCTTGTTAAGAAGGCTTCAGGGCGTCCAAGAAAGTCCAGCAAGTGCCAGGATCATCTCCTAAAGAGGATTCAGCTGCGGGATCGGAGTGCCACCAGTGCAGAGCTTGCTCGGGAATGGCAGCAGGCAGGTGTGAGCGCATCTGCACGCACAGTGAGGCAAAGACTTTTGGAAGATGGCCTGGTGTCAAGAAGGCCAGCAAAGAAGCCACTTCTCTCCCAAAAAAACATCAGGGACAGATTGATTTTCTGCAGAAAGTATGGTGAATGGACTGCTGAGGACTGGGGCAAAGTCATATTCACCGATGAAGCCTCTTTCCGATTGTTTGGGGCATCTGGAAAAAGGTTTGTCCGGAGAAGAAAAGGTGAGCGCTACCATCAGTCCTGTGTCATGCCAACAGTAAAGCATCCTGAGACCATTCATGTGTGGGGTTGCTTCTCATCCAAGGGAGTGGGCTCACTCACAATTTTGCCCAAAAACACAGCCATGAATAAAGAATGGTACCAAAACACCCTCCAACAGCAACTTCTTCCAACAATCCAACAACAGTTTGGTGAAGAACAATGCATTTTCCAGCACGATGGAGCACCGTGCCATAAGGCAAAAGTGATAACTAAGTGGCTCGGGGACCAAAACGTTGACATTTTGGGTCCATGGCCTGGAAACTCCCCAGATCTTAATCCCATTGAGAACTTGTGGTCAATCCTCAAGAGGCGGGTGGACAAACAAAAACCCACTAATTCTGACAAACTCCAAGAAGTGATTATGAAAGAATGGGCTGCTATCAGTCAGGAATTGGCCCAGAAGTTGATTGAGAGCATGCCCAGTCGAATTGCAGAGGTCCTGAAAAAGAAGGGCCAACACTGCAAATACTGACTATTTGCATAAATTTTGAAAAGTATGAAGTGCGTGTAATTATATTTCACTACATCACAGGAACAACTGAAACAAAGATCTAAAAGCAGTTTAGCAGCAAACTTTGTGAAAACTAATGTGTGTGTCATTCTCAAAACTTTTGGCCACGACTGTAGACTAGACTTGGGAGTGAGGCATGATTAATACATTTGTAGTATAGTCCTGCCTATCTACTCTATGGTACTAATATCAGTAAAAGTGTCTGTAGTCATAATAATGATAACCTTTTCAGGATCCGGAATGAACTTACTAGACATTCATGAAAAGACGTGGAATGACACATGTCTGAATGCGTGTGCACCCAACCTCAAAGAGAAGTTGGGCTCTGTTGTTCCTTCATCTTCAGTACTGGTGAGTCTTTTTATATATACACACATCAGGCAAATGAGAAACTGTTAATATATATAGAAAAGAGCAGTTTCTGTTCATTTACAGTCAGATTGGTCAATCGGAGAACTAAAGGTCCTCAGCACTGCATGACTACATGTGTATGCCCCATGTCAGCTGTATAGAGACTAGAGTTGTTGCGATACCAAAATTTTTGATTCGGTTTCGATACCATAAAAAAGTATTGCTATACTCGATACCATTCGATACCACGTGAAAAAAATAAAGCAAAAAAGCCACGTGCATTCCGCATTTTAAAAAATGGCGAATCGCGCAGATTTTTTAAATATTTTAATAGTTTGGACTTTTCGGACGTGGCGATGTTTATTTATTTATTGTTTGTATATTTTATATGTAAAATTGGAAAAGGGGGTGATTTATACTTAATATTTTGGTGTGTTTTTTTTTCCATTTTTTTTTTTTTTTTTACAGTTTATTTAATAACTATCCTGGGATCTTCTAATCCCTTGTCCTATTCACCCTAATAGAGCTCTATTAGAGTGATTAGGATCTCACACTCTCCCTGCTGCTCTGTGCATAGTGCACACAGCAGCAGGGAGATTACCATGGCAGCCAGGGCTTCAGTTGCGCCCTGGCTGCCATGGTAACTGATCGGAGCCCCGCGATTACACTGCTGGAGCTCCGATCAGAAGCTGCCACTGCCACCAAGGAGGAGGAGGGGAGAGGGGACCCTGTGGCCACTGCCACCAATGAGGAGGAGGGGAGAGGGGACCCTGTGGCCACTGTCACCAATAATTATAATACTGGGGGGATTGAGTGGGGCGGGCGCACTGCGCCACCAATGATAATTAACCCTTAATACAGGAGGCGGGTACTGGCAGCACATCAGCGGCAGTTAACCCCTCAATAACGGCGGCAGGCAGTGAGATGGCACTAATATAGTTATGTTCAGCTGACATTAGCACATCGATAATGTCAGCCAGCTTAATACCCATTTTTCAGGTGACAGAAACCCTTTAAAGAAGAGCTCCCGCAAAAAAAAAATATTTTCTGACCTGCTAGAAAGGTACATTATGTAATCTGTAGTAAATGTAATTTTGTTACCATTGACTGTAAGTTATAACCTCCCTTCTGATCCCCAGCTATGTCATGTGACCAGCAATCAGACTCTCCAACTGACACAGTATCTTGCAACGAGTGGTATAGGGTGGCCCAAAATGTTTTGTGTCATGGTGCTTCTACCTGGATACGACTGGACCCCAGGCGTTGGCTCCGAAGTAGCAAATACGGGGGGTATATTTGAGGAGTTCGAAGAAATAATTGAGTCCTGACCTTGTGATGAAGTTGAATAGCAGCTTTACTTTGGTAAACGTTCATCAGAAACAATCTTCAAACTTTGTCTTGGTCCCAGCAGGCTTTAGCATTAAAACTCTGGCAGGCAAACTCAACTCTGTTACATCTGTTTCTCTCTGGCTCTGCTGTACTGACAGGCTGACTGTATGACTCAGCTTTTGCTGTATGTTGCAACTTCTCTCTGTAGTCTGTCTCTTAAGTTATACCAAGGAACTTCTTCCTGGCTTCTGAGGCTCTAAGCTTTGGCCTCCATGTCTAGCTGAGCTTAGGATGCTCTGGCTGGCTTGGCTTGGGCATGTCCCGAAGAGAAGTGGGCCTGCACACCTTCACCTAGCTTGGGGTAAGCTACGACTGACCTCTAACTGGTCCCCACCCTTCCTGCAGGAAGTGGGACTCGCCCACTCCTCTACAGAGGAGGGTTAGAATGGAATGGAAAGCTCCATTCTATGTACCTGTAGCTATCTAACTTGGTGACCTTGGGGAGCAAGGAGGAGATTCGGAGATGCGGGCGGTGCTGGGCTCCTTCACAGTGGATGTGGCTGGGCTCCAGAAACGTTAGTAACAGCCCCTTGGGCTCCTTACTTGCCTAATTTACATATATATAAACTCGTTTTTTTGACACAATAAAAGCAGCAAGCTATGGGGAATGTATATTGCGGACATGCTAGCGGCGATCTAGCAGCACATGTCCGCAGCTCTATAGGCTAAATCCAGGTGACAGAATCCCTTTAACTCAGCCACCTGACAAAATTAGTGCCAGCACCAGATTAACAGTGAATCAGCTCATGTGTTCTGAATGAGTAAGTACACAAAAACATAGAAAATGTGCAAACTATATAACTATGTTTCAAAGCATATTTATTGGTATAATAGCCAGAAATAGTACACATGTACACAGCATTTATGTAAGTACATAATAAATAAACTTATTTATCTGTAATAACGTTAGATAATGTCAAATAGAGAAACACAGTTTTAAGAGGTACAAAGTAAAAGCACCATAACAGACGTAGGACAGTTGAAACTCTACGGTACAAGTTGCATAAGTAAGGCAGTACAAGTTGCATAAGTAAGGCAGTGCAAGGCAAAGGCTCGTATCTCGTGACTCTACCATTCCAAAATTTAAAAAAGAAGAGGGGGGGGGGGGGGGGTTAGGGAAGAGAGCAGTCAAATCTTCCAGGAGTAGGCTATCAAAGGAACAGAGCCCCTACAAAAACAAACAAAAAACAAACCTCAACCAAGAAAGAAAAAAACATGCTGGGAGTAAACAATCAGGCAACCCAAACAAGGGGGCTACAGTGGTTCTACTAGCAACACGTATATATGTACTTACATCAACCCTGAAAGGGGTGTGTGAGAAGTAATACTGGTCAAAAATGGTTTGATCTTACCAGTCCAGTTAAATTGCATCATGCGAATGTAGCTCAGACATATATCCACTCAATGAAGTCTTGGATAATTATGATGAAAAAAAGAAAAAGAAGGGTACACCAATGATAAAGTAGATATAACTGAGTCCCGACAAACATAAGAATCTAACTGAAAAAATAATCATAGAACCCTTAAAAAATATACTTTTATTGATATCCTTAAAACGACCCTTATTGGTCAGTTTAACTAGATAATGAAAAATAGAAAAAAAAACTTATTCAGATACACAATGGGTCCAGAAGTAGGTATATACGAGGATATAACCATGGGAGGCAAGGTCCTTTCCCTACAAAGGTCCTAGTTAGTCCTCAGCCCGGAGGCATCCCCTTATGGTGGGAATCCTCCGTCAGCATGCCTACCCTAGATTACCCTAAAATGCACCGAGAAAAGCTGCTGAACCTGCCAAGACAAGCAGAGGACACTGGAACCACTAGGTGTCCCTGCATACATAGGAGAACTGCCATATGCACACCTCCACACTTTTAATGACATCCTGGAGCTTTGCCATACGCACGCTTCCATACCTTGTGACTTCTCAGCCCCTTGTCCCCTGACGATTCTTGGGGCTATATAAGTATTTGATGAAACGCGTTGGGACACAGCTTCTTCACCTGGTGATCCCCTGCGAGACAGGACATCACTCGCCACAGGAACACACAGTATTTTCCAGTTTTTACTCCCTTTCTACATAAGTAGAGTTAGGGTTGTCTAGGGCCTTGATAATAGGGCAAGGTTCCGGACGGGGCCGCTCTTTTCAGGGCGATGCCTCTGTATTAGGAGGTCATTAGGGTGTACTAGCCATATCAGGGCATACTAGAGACCGTTTACTACCCCTAGCCCCGCCTCTGCCAACGTATGAGCACGACTGTGGATGTGACAGCAAGTACCCTCAAAGGCATAATTATCCAAGACTTCATTGAGTGGATATACACTCACCTAAAGAATTATTAGGAACACCATACTAATACGGTGTTGGACCCCTTTTGCCTTCAGAACTGCCTTAATTCTACGTGGCATTGATTCAACAAGGTGCTGATAGCATTCTTTAGAAATGTTGGCCCATATTGATAGGATAGCATCTTGCAGTTGATGGAGATTTGAGGGATGCACATCCAGGGCACAAAGCTCCCGTTCTACCACATCCCAAAGATGCTCTATTGGGTTGAGATCTGGTGACTGTGGGGGCCATTTTAGTACAGTGAACTCATTGTCATGTTCAAGAAACCAATTTGAAATGATTCGAGCTTTGTGACATGGTGCATTATCCTGCTGGAAGTAGCCATCAGAGGATGGGTACATGGTGGTCATAAAGGGATGGACATGGTCAGAAACAATGCTCAGGTAGCCCGTGGCATTTAAACGATGCCCAATAGGCACTAAGGGGCCTAAAGTGTGCCCAGAAAACATCCCCCACACCATTACACCACCACCACCAGCCTGCACAGTGGTAACAAGGCATGATGGATACATGTTCTCATTCTGTTTACGCCAAATTCGGACTCTACCATTTGAATGTCTCAACAGAAATCGAGACTCATCAGACCAGGCAACATTTTTCCAGTCTTCAACAGTCCAATTTTGGTGAGCTCGTGCAAATTGTAGCCACTTTTTCCTATTTGTAGTGGAGATGAGTGGTACCCGGTGGGGTCTTCTGCTGTTGTAGCCCATCCGCCTCAAGGTTGTGCGCGTTGTGGCTTCACAAATGCTTTGCTGCATACCTCGGTTGTAACAAGTGGTTATTTCAGTCAACGTTGCTCTTCTATCAGCTTGAATCAGTCGTCCCATTCTCCTCTGACCTCTAGCATCCACAAGGCATTTTTGCCCACAGGACTGCCGCATACTGGATGTTTTCCCTTTTCACACCATTCTTTGTAAACCCTAGAAATGGTTGTGCGTGAAAATCCCAGTAACTGAGCAGATTGTGAAATACTCAGACCAGCCCGTCTGGCACCAACAACCATGCCACGCTCAAAATTGCTTAAATCACCTTTCTTTCCCATTCTGACATCCAGTTTGGAATTCAGGAGATTGTCTTGACCAGGACCACACCCCTAAATGCATTGAAGCAACTGCCATGTGATTGGTTGACTAGATAATTGCATTAATGAGAAATAGAACATGTGTTCCTAATAATTCTTTAGGTGAGTGTATGTCTGAGCTACATTGCAGGACGCAATTCAACTGGATTGGTAAGATCAAATAATTTTTTACCAGTCTTACTTCTCACACACCCCTTCAGGGTTGATGTAAGTACATACACTTGTTGCTAGTAGAACCACTGTAGCCCCCTTGTTTGGGTTGGCTGATTGTTTACTCCCAGCATGTTTTTTTCTTTCTTGGTTGAGGTTTGTTTTTTGTTTGTTTGTTTTTGTAGGGGTATTTACTCTTATTTGTACTCTATTAAAAGTTAAGTTTTATATGCTATACTATACGGTCCCCCTTCAAATACCCGATTTCCAATTCTGCAGTATGCTGGGGGAGGTCTTCACTTGTACCTCTCTGACAGGTGACCTTATCATTTTTATCAAAGGAACAAGAAATATTGCTAGGAGAATTAGCACAATTTAACAATGGATTCCATATCTTCGAGTATCGCTCCCTGGTGCCATTTAAAGTGGCATTAGGTTTTTCAGATAACGCATCGAGATTAACCCTATTAATAACTGCCGACACTGAAAGTGAAGGAGAGCTCCACCTGGACGCAATATGAATCCTCGCAGACATCAGGATATACTTTAGTATAGTTTATAAGCAGTATTGTTAATTGTTGGTGGTTTGAGCCCAAGCAAGTTGCAGCGAGTTGAAAGTAGAATAAAGAAGAGAGAGAATACCCATCTCTAAAGCTCTATATTTGCAGAGCCGTTCAAACATTGTATAGTCTACTAGGCCATTGGTTGGGACCAGGGAGGATAAAAAATTGAAGATTTGGTTGACTCAAAATAATTCAGACGTTGGAGTTGGGAAAGTAGAAACAAAGTATGCTCTCGACATGAGTTTAGAATTAAGTAAGAAGTCACCAACATAGCGCAGCTTGGTATGTTTCCACCAAATAAATGATGTTGGTGTTAACCCAGGGGAAAATAGGGGGTTTCTAAATATAGGGAAGGGAGCATTGGTGAGATCAGGCTTTGTAGTTTATATTTAAAGCAAACTTTTCTCCATAACTGTAACATAAGGTAGGGAATTTTTGTAACATAAGGGTCAACTACCCCTAAGGGGATGTCAGGTGACCAAATTGA
The DNA here is from genome assembly GCF_905171765.1 of Bufo bufo. NCBI lineage: Eukaryota > Metazoa > Chordata > Amphibia > Anura > Bufonidae > Bufo > Bufo bufo. The sequence goes on along the minus strand of NC_053393.1, from coordinate 471,911,422 downwards.
AGCTGACAGGGAGACTGGCATCAATAAATTGGATTCAAGTACAACCCATTGTAGGGAGTGCATGAAATTACACTAATTGAGACAGCCTGGCTGCCAAGTAATATTTGTATAGACGGAGCACGGAAAATCCACCCACCCTCTTATGTAAGCACATAATAGACCTGGCTATTCGAGGTCTCTTATACGCTCACACGAATCAGAAAATTTCATTCTGCAAAGATTTGAGTGCTGAACCTGTGATCGGTACAGGGAGAGAACGGAAATAATACAGTATTTGAGATAAGGTAACCATTTTGACAGTGTGTATTCTGCCTATCCATGAAATAGTAGGGAAGTTCCAGGTAAGCAGCTCCTGGAAGAGTTTAGGGATGAGATAGGCGTAATTCCACTTGAAAGTGCTATCAAGAGTTTTCGGTAAATGAATCCCTAAATAAGGTAGATGGGGATCTTGGTTTCTAAAACCGAAGTGGAGTCTTATTAAGTCTTGAACCGAAGAGGGGGTGTTACAATGTAAAATCTCCAATTTAGCAGTATTGATCCGTAGGCCAGAGAAACAACCAGATATGGACAAACGGTCCAATAAATTTGGTAATGTTGTTAAAGGGTTTGTAATGTTAAGGAGCATATCCTCTGCAAAGAGGCTTACTTTGTATTCTCGGGAACAGATCGCTACCCCTGAAATGTTAAGATTAGTATGGATCATTATGGCCAGTGGTTCAATAGCCAAAGCGAAGAGTGTCGGGGAAAGGGGGCATCCTTGCCACGTGCCACGATTAATATGGATAGGTACAAGGGAATCTGTGGGTAGTTTGAGCCGGTACACAGTGGGAGTTGTATAAAGAGTCTGTATAGAACATAAACATGATCCCGAAATACCCATAGCGGTCATAACCTTGTAAAGGTAAGACCACGAGAGGCTATCAAAAGCCTTTTCAATATCCAAGGCCAATAGGGAAATAGGTTGGGATTTTGTATTAGCCCATTGAATAAGGTTACACACCTTTTTTCTTTTTTTTTTTTTTGAGTCCAGAGGGGAAACAAACCAGGCTGGTGTAGTGAGCTGCATTTATATTTATATAAGGAGATATATAACGCGAGTTTGACCGCGACGCGTGGTTGATTAAGTGTGGTTGCGTAAGTGTGTGACTTAAAATTAAGTGAGGGAGTATCTGAGAGCTAAATTATTTGTGGACATTGATGAGTGGCTGTGTTTGACTAATTGTGTGCTGTGATAACACTTTTTTTTTTTTTCCTTCTCCAGGGGCTGCACAGGTGAGCAATTAGGGTGTGGCTGTCTAATTAGGGTGTGGCTGTCTAATTAGGAGACTATAAAAACTCAGCAGTAAGAGCAGCACAGCCTTTTTGAGTCCAGAGGGGAAACAAACCAGGCTGGTGTAGTGAGCTGCATTTTTATTTATATAAGGAGATATATAACGCGAGTTTGACCGTGACGCGTGGTTGCGTAAGTGTGTGACTTAAGATTAAGTGACTTTAGATTCAGGGACTTCAGTGGGGGACTGCAATTAGCCTGTTTCTTATTACTACATTGTATTGTATTTTTTGCTTTTGTGGTGTAATCCCCATTTAGTATGTGTTGCACAATTGACAACGCAGTCCAGTGCACATCTTGCATGATGTATGCAGTCCTGGAACAGCCGTTCCAGGGTGTATTTCTTTGTTCAAGATGTGAGCAAATTACCCATTTGGAATCGCTAATCGAGTCTCTAAACGGGCAAGTTGAAACACTGAGAGGCATTGACAATTTGCAAAAGAGTTTGCTTCTCACCGAGCAAGCACTCTTTGGGGTAGATGAGGGGGAGGGTGACAGAGAGGAGGCTGAGGAAAGTGAGGTAGCTAGCTGGGTAACAGTTAGAAAGCGGGGTAGAGGGAAGAGTGCCAGGGAGGCTAGCCCTGATCTGACACACCCCAACAAGTTTGCACGTTTGGCAGATGAGGGGCATATCAGTCCAGGGACGGCACTGCCGCAGCCGGACACTTCCTCTGCCAGTCAGGGGAATGTCAGCTCCGGTAAGCAGGGGACCAGGAGAGCAGGGCAGAAAAGACAGGTGCTGGTAGTGGGAGACTCAATTATTAGGGGAACAACTAGGGAAATCTGTCACAAAGACCGTGATCGCCTAACAGTGTGCTGTCTTCCTGGCGCTAGAGTTCGACACATCGCGGATCGGGTTGACAGATTACTGGGAGGGGCTGGAGAAGATCCAGCGGTCATGGTCCATATCGGAACCAATGACAAAGTTAGGGGTAGGTGAAGAGTCCTTAAAAATGATTTCAGGGATTTAGGTCAAAAGCTTAGGGCAAGGACCTCAAAGGTAGTATTTTCCGAAATACTACCTGTACCACGGGCCACACAAGAAAGGCAGCGGGAGATTAGGGAAATTAACAAGTGGCTCAAGAACTGGTGTAGGATGGAGGGGTTTGGGTTCCTGGAGAACTGGGCCGACTTCTCTGTCGGCTACAGGCTCTATCGTAGGGACGGGCTGCACCTCAATGGGGAAGGGGCAGCTGTGTTGGGGAAGAAGATGGCTAGAAGGTTGGAGGAGTGTTTAAACTAGGGACTGGGGGGGAGGGTAATTACACTATAGAAGGGGAAGATAGTGCAGATAGAGACCGGGGGCAAGGTAGTGGGACTGGGGGAGGAATGGAAGGTGGGACTGGAACAGTTCAGAAGGAAAGGTGTAGGGTAAAAAATATACATAAACCTCTCAAATGTATGTATACTAATGCCAGAAGCCTGACTAATAAAACTGGTGAACTGGAATTAGTGATGTGTGAGGAGGACTATGACATAGTGGGAATAACTGAGACATGGCTGGATGATAGCTATGACTGGGCGGTTAATGTACAAGGTTACAGTCTGTTTAGAAAGGATCGTCAAAACCGGAGAGGGGGAGGGGGGAGGGGTTTGCCTTTATGTAAAGTCCTGTCTAAAGCCCACATTCCGTGAAGATATAAGTGAGGGACATGAACATGTGGAGTCACTGTGGGTAGAGATACATGGAGCTAAAAACAACAATAAATTACTAATAGGAGTTTACTATAAACCACCTAATATACCAGAGTCCACAGAAAATCTACTACTAAACGAGATAGACAAGGCGGCAAATCATAATGAGGTGCTTATTATGGGGGACTTCAACTACCCAGATATAGACTGGGAAACTGAAACTTGTATATCTCATAAAGGAAACAGATTCTTGGCAATAACCAAAGACAATTACCTATCCCAACTGGTTCAGGACCCGACTAGAGGGACGGCCATACTGGACTTAGTATTAACCAATAGACCTGACAGAACAACAGACGTGCAGGTTGGGGGACACCTGGGAAATAGTGACCATAAAGTAATAACCTTCCAATTATCATTTAAAAGAGCGTTTCTACAGGGAGGAACAAAAATACCAAACTTCAAAAAAGCAAAATTTAGCCAACTAAGAGAGGCCATAGGCCTAACTAACTGGGACAAAGTCCTCAAAAATAAAAATACAGCCACAAAATGGGATATCTTTAAAAACATCCTAAAATCTCATTGTGAGAGGTACATACCGTATGGGAATAAAAGGTTAAGAAACAAAAAGAAACCAATGTGGATAAACAGAACTGTAAAGAAAGCAATAAATGACAAAAAGAGAGCATATAAAACACTAAAACAGGAGGGTAGCACGGAAGCACTGAAAAACTATAAGGAAAAAAACAGAACATGTAAAAAACAAATAAAAGCGGCCAAACTAGAGACTGAGAGATTAATTGCCAAAGAGAGTAAAACTAACCCTAAAATGTTCTTCAATTATATAAATGTTAAAAAGTATAAATCTGAAGGTGTCGGCCCTTTAAAGAGTAATGAGGGGGGAGTCGCAGAGAGAGACGAGGAGAAAGCAAAGCTGTTAAATATTTTTTTCTCCAGTGTATTCACTGAGGAATATAAACTGTCAGATGAAATGCTGAATGTTGAAATAAATTCGCCATTAAAAGTGTCCTGTCTGACCCAGGAAGAAGTACAACAGCGACTTAAAAAGATCAAAATAGACAAATCGCCAGGACCGGATGGCATACACCCCCGTATCCTAAGGGAATTAAGTAATGTCATAGCCAGACCCTTATTTCTGATATTTGCGGACTCTATACTGACAGGGAATGTCCCACAGGATTGGCGCATGGCAAATGTGGTGCCAATATTCAAAAAGGGTCCAAAAACAGAGCCTGGAAACTATAGGCCGGTAAGTTTAACATCTGTTGTGGGTAAACTGTTTGAAGGTTTTCTGAGAGATGCTATCTTAGAGCATCTCAACGGAAATAAGCAAATAACGCCATATCAGCATGGCTTTGTGAGGGATCGGTCATGTCAAACTAATTTAATCAGTTTCTATGAGGAGGTAAGTTCTAGACTTGACAGCGGCGAATCAATGGATGTCGTATATCTGGACTTCTCCAAAGCATTTGACACTGTACCACATAAAAGGTTAGTATATAAAATAAGAATGCTCGGACTGGGAGAAAACGTCTGTATGTGGGTAAGTAACTGGCTCAATGATAGAAAACAGAGGGTGGTTATTAACGGTACATACTCAGATTGGGTCACTGTCACTAGTGGAGTACCTCAGGGGTCAGTATTGGGCCCTATTCTCTTCAATATATTTATTAATGATCTTGTAGAAAGCTTGCATAGTAAAATATAAATTTTCGCAGATGACACTAAACTGTGTAAAGTAATTAACACTGAAGAGGACAGTATGCTACTACAGAGGGATCTGGATAGATTGGAGGCTTGGGCAGATAAGTGGCAGATGAGGTTTAACACTGACAAATGTAAGGTTATGCACATGGGAAGAAATAATGCAAGTCACCCGTACATACTAAATGGTAAAACACTTGGTAACACCGACATGGAAAAGGATCTAGGAATTTTAATAAACAGCAAACTAAGCTGCAAAAACCAGTGTCAGGCAGCTGCTGCCAAGGCCAATAAGATAATGGGTTGCATCAAAAGGGGCATAGATGCCCGTGATGAGAACATATTCCTACTACTTTACAAATCATTAGTCAGACCACACATGGAGTACTGTGTACAGTTCCGGGCTCCAGTGAACAAGGCAGACATAGCAGAGCTGGAGAGGGTCCAGAGGAGGGCAACTAAAGTAATAACTGGAATGGGGCACCTACAGTACCCTGAAATATTATCAAAATTAGGGTTATTCACGTTAGAAAAAAGACGACTGAGGGGAGATCTAATTACTATGTATAAATAGATCAGGGGTCAGTACAGAGATCTCTCCCATCATCTATTTATCCCCAGGACTGTGACTGTGACGAGGGGACATCCTCTGCGTCTGGAGGAAAGAAGGTTTGTACACAAACATAGAAGAGGATTCTTTACGGTAAGAGCAGTGAGACTATGGAACTCTCTGCCTGAGGAGGTGGTGATGGTGAGTACAATAAAGGAATTCAAGAGGGGCCTGGATGTGTTTCTAGAGCGTAATAATATTACAGGCTATAGCTACTAGAGAGGGGTCATTGATCCAGGGAGTTATTCTGATTGCCTGATTGGAGTCGGGAAGGAATTTTTTATTCCCCTAAAGTGAGGAAAATTGGCTTCTACCTCACAGGGTTTTTTTGCCTTCCTCTGGATCAACTTGCAGGATAACAGGCCGAACTGGATGGACAAATGTCTTTTTTCGGCCTTATATACTTTGTTCCTATTTTACTATGTTACCTTCCACACATTATCCGGTGCTTGTCGGCCTGGGATGAATCCCACTTGGTCACAGTGTATTAAAGCAGGGAGGTAGCGATTAAGGCGTTTAGCTAATATGGATGTAAATAGTTTAAGGTGAACATTAGGAATCCCCTGTCAGGCTTAGAAGTTAATGCGCCCCGTTGGAGAATCTAATTGCACAGATGTTTAAATTGGGGTGCTAAGATATCCTTAAACTTCTTAAAATCCAGTGCCGAAAATCCATCTGGTCCTAGAGACTTAACGTTTTTAAGGGACATTATCGCTGTGTCTATTTCCTCATCTGAAAAATCCTGATTAAGTAAATCTGCATCAGACAATGATAAAGTCGTAATGGGCAAAGTCGCAGAAAAGGACGTTAGATCAGCGGCAGGAGGGTCAGTGGGTGGGGAGTATAGTTTCTGATAAAAGGCATGAAATTGTTGGTAAATTTTAGATGGATTAGAGGTAACCTAATCCATGCATCTTTAATTTGATATACAGTATTAAGACGTAGCTGGGAACTTAATCTGGCAGCAAGCATTTTATATGGTTTATTGGCTAATTTATAGAATTTTGCCTGGGTCCATCTCACTGCTTTCTCAGTGCAGTGTAATATGGTCGCATCAAACTGAAGCTTTGTGTCTCTAATAGCTTTGATGAGATAACGGAAAGGTTGTCTCTGATTAGCTAGTTCCAGCCGGGACAGTTTAAACTCCAAGTCTGACTGTACCTTGGAACGTTCCTTCTTCAGTTTAGAAGCTTCAGCTATGATGATTCCCCGTATCACCGCTTTATGCGCAGCCCAATTAACAGCCGGGGAGGTATAAGGGGGTACATTGATACTGAAATATTCTCTAAGCGCTGCAGATACACGGTTGGTTATAGAGGGATCTGTAAGGGTACTTTCACACTAGCGTTTTTCTTTTCCGGCGCTGAGTTCCGTCCTAGGGGCTCAAATCCGGAAAAGAACTGATCAGTTTTATCCCCATGCATTCTGAATGGAGAGTCAGTCCTTCAGGATGCATCAGGATGTCTTCAGTTCAGTCTTTTTGACTGATCAGGCTCTTCAGAAAAACGTAGCATGCAGTATTTTTACCTCCGGCCAAAAAGCCTGAACACTTTGACTGAACGCCGGATCAGGCCTTTTTCCCATTGACTTGCATTAACGCTGGATCTGGCGCTGTGTGTTCAGTCAAAACGGATCTGGCTTTTGCATCTTAAACCCGAAAAATGTGAAAAAAAAGTTAAAGTCCATAAATGGCGGATCCGTTTTTTCCAATGCATTTTTTCATTGTGATCAAAATCCTGATCAGGATTCAAATGTAATCCATTTTCACACGTTTTTCCGGATCCGGCGGGCAGTTCCGGTGTCGGAATTGAACGCCGGATTAAAACAACGCTAGTGTGAAAGTAGCCTTAGAAGGGACTCGTTCAGTCTCCAGGTAAAGGGACATCTAGAGGGGGATTCCAAGTTAAATTCTGTCAACGCCAAATCATGATCAGACCAGGCACAGGGAACATGCCTAGCATACAAAACATGGGCAATAAGTAGTGTTGAGGCTAGTATCCAGTCTATCCTAGTGTAATGTTGGTGCGCAGGGGAGAAATAAGTGTAGCCACGTTGTGGAGCATTATATTCCCTCCAACAATCAGCCAACCTGTCATACACAATTCTTTTACTTAGAAGTAAATTTATCTTCTACAGGAGATGACATATCTAGTCGGGCATTGAACGACATATTAAAATCCCCACACCAGATAAGTGTCGATGAATGGTACTGTTCAAGTACGGTAATTTCCCCAGGACACGAAAGAAAGAGGCAGGCTGATTGTTAGGGGCATAAGAGTTAACTAAGCATACAGAATTATTATGTAGGTAGCCTACCACAATAATATATCGTCCATCAGGGTCTATAATAGTGGACTCAGTCTGGAAAGGTATGGAGTTTTAAATTAAAAATAGTGACACCTCCGCTTTTAGTGTCCTCCGAATCTCCTCCTTTCGTCACCGATAGATTGCCGTAATCTCGCGATGCGCGAGCTCGCGCATGCGCAGTGACGGTATAGTGTTCCTTCCCTGTGCTGGCATTAGCCTCAGGGAAGGAACTGCGCATACGCGAGCTCGCGCATCGCGAGATTAACAGGCGGGCGTGGCTGGGCACCAGGAAGGTTCGTATAGCCCCTTGGGCACCTTACAAGACTAATTTACATATCTCTAAAATCCTTTTTTAAACAAAATAAAAGCACACAGCCCTATAGGACCGTTATATTGCGGACATGCTAGCGGCGATCTAGCCGTGCATGTCCGTATCTCTATAGCCTAAAACTTGGTGACAGAATCCCTTTAAAGAGGATGCATTTCCCTGCTCATTATGTTAGTTTTCACCGGTCTAGTCCTTCATGCATTGTCATTACACTATTTATATGCAATCAGTAAGACATTTAGGCCCCTTTCACACGGGCGTTGCGGGAACACCCGCGATTTTTCCGCGCGAGTGCAAAACATTGTAATGCGTTTTGCACTCGCGTGAGAAAAATCGCGCATGTTTGGTACCCAAACCCGAACTTCTTCACAGAAGTTCGGGCTTGGGATCGGTGTTCTGTAGATTGTATTATTTTCCCTTATAACATGGTTATAAGGGAAAATAATAGCATTCTGAATACAGAATGCATAGTAAAATAGTGCTGGAGGGGTTAAAAAAAATTTTTAAAATTTTTTAACTCCCCTTTAATCCACTTGCTCTCGCAGCCCGGCATCTCCTTCTGTCTCCTTTGCTGAACAGGACCTGTGGTGACGTCACTCCGGTCATCACATGATCCATCACCATGGTAAAAGATCATGTTATGGATCATGTGATGACTGGAGTGACGTCATCACAGGTCCTGTTCCTGTAATTAATGCTCACTACAGGTCCTGTTCAACAAAGGAAACAGAAGGAGATGCCGGGCTTCGCGATCAAGTGGACTAAGGTGAGATAAAAAAAATTTTAACCCCTCCAGCGCTATTGTACTATGCATTCTGTATTCAGAATGCTATTATTTTCCCTTATAACCATGTTATAAGGGAAAATAATAATGATCGGCTCTCCATCCTGATCGTCTCCTAGCAACCGTGCGTGAAAATCGCACCGCATCCGCACTTGCTTGCGGATGCTTGCGATTTTCACGCAACCCCATTCCCTTCTATGGGGCCTGCGTTGAAAAACGCAGAATATAGAGCATGCTGCGATTTTCATGCAACGCACAAGTGATGCGTGAAAATCACCGCTCATGTGAACAGCCCCATAGAAATGAATGGGTCGGTATTCAGTGCGGGTGCAATGCGTTCTACTCACGCATGGCATCCGAGTGGAATACTCGCCCGTCTGAAAGGAGCCTTAAGGTCAGGTGGTGCTGTTAATTGGATGTCTCTGTGTATGTTAGTAACGATTATACAGGGTGGACCATTTATATGGATACACCTTAATAAAATGGGAATGGTTGGTGATATTAACTTCCTGTTTGTGGCACATTAATATATGTGAGGGGGGAAACTTTTCAAGATGGGTTGTGACCATGGCGGCCATTTTGAAGTCGGACATTTTGAATCCAACTTTTGTTTTTTCAATAGGAAGAGGGTCATTTGACACATCAAACTTATTGGGAATTTCACAAGAATTTCACTCTTCACACACTGATAGCAACACCGCAGGAGAAATGCTAGCACAGGCTTCCAGTATCCGTAGTTTCAGGTGCTGCACATCTCGTATCTTCACAGCATAGACGATTTCCTTCAGATGATAAGAGATATGCAGCACCTGAAACTACAGATACTGGAAGCCTGTGCTAGCATTTCTCCTGCGGTGTTGCTATCAGTGTGTGAAGAGTGGGAGAAGAGGGTTGCATTGACAATCCAACACAATGGGCAGCACATTGAACACATTTTATAAGTGGTCAGAAACTTGTAAATAACTCATGAAAGAATAAAGTTACGTTAAAACCAAGCACACCATTGTTTTTCTTGTGAAATTCCCAATAAGTTTGATGTGTCACATGACCCTCTTCCTATTGAAAAAACAAAAGTTGGATTCAAAATGGCCGCCTTCAAAATGGCCGCCATGGTCACCACCCATCTTGAAAAGTTTCCCCCCTCACATATACTAATGTGCCACAAACAGGAAGTTAATATCACCAACCATTCCCATTTTATTAAGGTGTATCCATATAAATGGCCCACCCTGTATATTGAGTATGAATACAGTATGTCCTTTTATCTTGTTATTGAATAAATATCAAATTTTAAATTTTTGGGAATTGTTTACTCATTTGTTTTTGGGGAGTAGGTAATGGTTAAATAGTGAAAAATCCAGGAGGACGCCATCATCCACCAATCAACCATCTCTACAAAGCCATAGGTCGAATCAGTGGCAATGGACAACTTACACGAAAGGGCATAAAGCAATTAAAAAACAAGTAGGAGTTACGCAACTGGTCTGTAATATAATTTAAAGTGGAGCAACCCCAGTCGTTCAGGAAGCATCAATTAGAATACCAATCACGACCCCACTGACCCTGGACGAGAGTCAGTGGAGATGCAGGGAGATTTACCGATAGCGGTGGAACAACATATTAGACCTGATATGGGTAGATTTGACACCATAGATAATAAGTTGGCAGATATATTGACGGTAGTCCATACAACCAACCAATCAGTTACAGACATTTCCATCACGGTAAAGACACTACAGGCAGAGTTAACGTTGATTAGAGACGATATGAATAAAATTAGGGCCAGTATTAAGTATGTTGAAACGGGTTTATTGGAGGTTCAAACAGTCCAGAGACAGATGACCATAAAAATAGACGATTTGGATAGGGAAAACAAACGGAGCAATGCGAGATTAACAGATATGGAGGATAGAGCACGTCGAAACAACTTGAGATTTGTGGGCTTCCCTGAGGGTGTAGAGGGGGAAAACCCAGTGGAGTTTATACAAAGGTGGTTGATTGATACGTTGGGAGTTCGTGGGGTTGCCCCCCCGCTCTGCGTCGAGAGAGCACATAGAATCCCTTTTAGAATGCCTCCGCCGGGCGGCCCCCCTCGATCCCTCCTGATTAGAATACTATCCTCATGTGATAGAGACTGGGTGCTCCGATGTAAGAGGGAACTAAAGGAGATTAGTCTTAATGGGCATCCAATACAAATATATCCTGACTTTTCTAGAGATACCCAAAATAAGCGCAGGCAATACTTTGACATAAAGAAAAGACTACGAGATGTCAATATCAAATACTCCATGTTATACCCCGCTAAACTTAGAGTAGTCTACAGGGACAGTGTACTGTTCTTCCAGTCACCTAGTGAAGCCCTAGAATGGCTGGACACCGTTGGAGAACAGACAACATGACGCAGGTAGATGGGGTGGGGAGAGGCTGGGTTACCGGGGATGGCGGGAGGGTGGGGGCGGCCCATGGACGGATGGGCGAAATGTAAGAGGTTGACAGGATGCTCCGCATCAGTGAACCAGTTTGGGGGATAGGGGGTGGGGGATGGAGGGTTGGCTTCTGGGGGGGGGTGGGAGGGGGGGTGGGTAGGGGGTGGTGGGGTGGAGGATTGGGGTGGGGTGGAGGATTGGGGTGGGGGGGAGGGTTTGGGAGGGGGTGTTTGGAGGGAGGGGGATCTGGCCTGGGTGCGGCTGCCTCTGGGGGGCGGCGGACGACTCCTTTATAGCTCCATAACATGATGAACGATAAAGTAATAACATGGAATGTTCGTGGACTGGGAGACAGAACAAAACGGGTTATGGTCTTTGACCTGATTATTCGACATCTTCCAGCAATAGTTGCATTATTGGAAACACACGCTTCACCAGAGATCCCAGAATATCTAACTAGGAGATGGGCGGGACATCAGTTCCACTCCGGATTCTCGACATACTCCCGAGGGATTAGTGTATATGTACATCAGAGCATTGACTTTATCCCCCTGGATCAGTTGATTGATAGAGACGGGAGATATATCTTTCTTTATGCTCGATGGAATGGTAGAAAGTGTGTTTTGGCTTTCCTGTATATTCCTCCACCATTCGCAATGAGTGTCCTGAACCAGTTGACGACTTTTATGTACAATAGGGAGCGGTGCCCGGTACTAATATGTGGAGACTTTAACTGCATACTGGACCCCGTGTTGGATAGAATTTCAACGGTGGGGAAAAGTGGGCAGGGAAAGCACTCCCTACTTATCATTTTGTTATAGTTCATTAGGAAATAAAGTTAGGGTCGCAGTAATCTATAGGAGATTAATAGCACGATCACTAAATTTAAAAGCGTAGACAAATGGAAGGCGGATATAGGGGAATGCAACCCTGTACAATGGCAGGAAATATATCAAAATATTAAGAAGGCCTCCATTTCAAGACAGCACCGCTTGACTCAATTTAAAATAATACACCGGTTATATGTCACTCCGAGTCTTTTAGCTAAAATGTATGGTAATGAGGGAAAAGAATTCCGTTGCTTGAAATGCTCTTTTGTAGCTGCAGGGTACGTGCACATGCTATGGGGATGCCCAGTAATTAAGACTTTTTGGGATATTATATTTCGGGAATTAGCGGAATCAATTGGGAACACCCCTCCCCTAACTATTCAAGTAGCTGTGCTTGGACTCCTTCCACCTGAATATAAAAATAAAACCACCAAAAGTTCGCAGGTCCGTTGGTTGAAGGGACTCCTATTGGCCAAGGTAATAATTCTTAGACATTGGGTGAAGGATAGACCACCCACAATACACGAATGGCAAAGTCTAACGACAAGAGTAACAGATTTTGAATGTATGAAACGTCGTGGCGAGAAATAAATAATGGAAACAGGGATATAGCCGCGAAGAAATGACTAAAATAGAGGTATCACCGGGCTGGAACTGATGATCTACCATCTCTTTAGAAATAATTTACCATATGAGGATCTGGGGGACACACAAAAAAGAGGGCGTGACGCGCCCCTTGAGGCGGTCGTACCAGGCCAGGTACAGTGGGGGGGATGGGTGGGTGGTTGGAAGGGGATGGTTTTGTTTTGTTACGGGCGCTCTCGGTTTTGATATTTGTTGGGCTATATATGCGTGCCTCGACATCATGGGTAATACTGTACAAATGTACCTGTTGTGTCCATTCTCTGTGATCAGATACCTTTTTATATTGTTATGCCGTAAGAAAATCAATAAAGATATTAATAATGAAAAAAAAAAAGACCCTGGACGAGGGGGCAGGCCTCTGGCAGAAACCATAGAAATCAAAAAGATCCAGGCACTTCGGGAGGCTAAGGATACTTGGTATTCCCCACTGCTCAACCAGCAACAATAGGCCGGGCGTAAAATAAACACCTATCACAGCTGCATGCCACAACTTGTAGCAAAGGGGAAGACGTCTCAGCACATAAGTCTTACAGAAGAGGCACTAAGTAAATAGACCCTAAGTCTCTGAACCATGATCTTTGAATAATAATGTTCAGTTCACATAGACATATGGTTCTGCAGGGCAGAGTTCTTCTCTATAATGGCAGGAGGGCAACCTATTGCTTAGGAACGTCCTGGCAGTTCCAGTGGGTGTCCAGAAGGTTCCTGAAAGACAGGAAGATGTTGTCTACAAGGTTGCCCCAATCTTGGTGATCGTTGCGTTAACGAAGCAGGAACTTTCAGCTGGTCAAATAAGATGCCTTCTTGTTGCAGCCCCAATAACAGCAATAGGGATCTCTTCCTCTTAAGAACGCCCCAAAGGAATCGGAGGTTACCCAGGAGGGTCTGATGAGGCAGGAAGAAGTCGTCTACGGATTTCCCATGATCTTGTCGGTTATGGCGGCAAAGGAGCAGGAGCAGCTGGCTGGTCAAATGGAATACCCTTCCGCTGCAAAATATCGTAGCCTTTCTTAGTCCTGGTTACCAATCTTGCAGGCAACATGAAAGGGAAAGCCCCAGCGGTAGTGCATTTGAGATCTTTGAAGGGCCATAGTCACTGGTCACATTGCTCTCCGTTTTTCCAACGTGACCGGGGCTAAATCAGCAAAAAGTTGTACAGAGTAGTCAACCCCTGGGAGAGATTGTAAATTGTTGTCCGCCGCCAGAAGCTGGTCCCGCATCTAAGGGTAGTGCAGCTTTATATAATGTCTCTGGGAACATTAGGGTTCCTAGGACGTCCCAGAGCTCTATGGACACAATCCAATCGGAACATATTAGAGTCCACTTGGGGCAGTATTGCTTGGAACAGATTAAGAACTGTGGCCTGTAGTGCCGTAATGGCCTCCGGCATACCTCCGTGGTTGGTTCTGCGGTTACGGTTCTCCAAGTCTTATAGTTTATATTCCAATGCCTCCAGTCTGCGTCCATGATTGTCTAGGTGGGAGTTGTCTACCTCTGGCATCCACCACCTTATCAACTTTCTCTTCCAGATCAGATACTCGGGTACCCAGTTCCTAAATTTTCTTAGTGAAATCCGCCACTGCCTTGCATAGAGTTCAGAAGGATCAAAGGCAGGTGCTGGGGGTTTCGCAGCTGGCTCAGGTTCAGACAGCAATAATGAGCTGGTACTATCCGTTGGGGAGTCAGGACGCTCCATGTTAGATGGCTGTGTAGTGCGAAAGAGCTCAGGAAGGGTTTGCCAGGAGAAAGATTGCCCTGAAATTTATCTTTCTGTGACTTTGTAGGCATATTTCAATTGGGTAATTAGCGTAGGTACATATTTAGGCTAGGGTAGAAAAAATGCACAAACTCATGCCATGGATGGGGCAGAGCATGTCAGCAAGAGTTATGCTCCATAGCTATGATATCCGCAAGAAGAAGGAGGCTGGGAGGTGAGCATGATGATGTAGAAATTTCTCGGTACTTCAAGGTATGACCACTAGGTGGTGTTCTAATTCCAAGGGAAGAGAGAAAACAAAAAGGGGGACGAAGACTTGAACTCACTTTAAAGAAAGCTGGGTATGTGGTCACCCCCAGTCAGCTTCTACACCCCTAAATATAAAGCAGTATCCACAGGGGGTTCTGTGTTTAATGGTGTAGGGGATATAAGGGCCCAGATCACAGACATCCGGGGGCCCAAGATATTTGGTCACTGGTCTTCTCCCCCTCTCAGAAGGGTATACAGCACAGGGGGTCCCGCAGATGGCAGGCAGATGCAGTGCTGGGTCCCCCAGGTAGCGGGCAGATGGAAACCCAGTGTGGGGTCCCGCATGCAACGGGCAGAGACGGTGTGATGCGGCCGAGTCAGCACCACGTAGGAGGCCTCACTAGCGCTCCAAGGAAGCACCGCTCCTCACCACCAGGTCTCAGCACAGCCAGGTCCCAGGGATGACACCCGGGTGTCCCCAGAAAGGCGGTCCAAGGCCCCCACAGTTCAGCACACCAGTGAGGGATTCCAGAGGGGGAGTTATGGCCCGAATGTGCAAAGATGGTGTCCCAAGGCCCAGAGCTCTCAAGTCCTGCGTCCGGCTTCCATCCCCTTTAGCCACACCCCGCAAACTATATAATTAAAGGGGTTGTCCCATCTGGACATTTATAATTTATCTAAAGGATATGCCATAAATGTCCCAGAACCTGAACCTGCTCCTATCTCAAAAAAACAGGACCCTGCCATGGATTGAGAGCATGTTGCGCACGCGGGGCACCTTCTCCATTCACTGCACTGGAAAAATTCAGAGGTCCCATTAAAATGGAGAAAGCCACACAAGCTGCTGGCTTTCCATTCACGGCAGGGTCCTGTTCTTGAGATAGGAGTGACTCCCAGAAGTGGCACCCTGAACCTATCAGACATTTTTGGTATATCCTTTAGATATGTCCCACAGATATGACAACCTCTTTAAACATGAAATTGTTAGCAAAAAAAAAAGAGAAATGACAATTCAATATGATTTGTAGGTTTATTTGTATCATTGTGTATTTTCATGTATCTTCATTGATAAAGTATCTATAGAATGATTTGTGGAATGATTCATAAGTTGTAGTCACGTATGGTAAGCAAGCAAACAATACACATATCTGTGGGAGACTGCAATTGTTAATTAAAGGGAATGTGTCGGCTCCGAAACACCCCCAAACTGGAGAAAGTGGTATATAGTGTAAGTGAAGCAGAGTCTAGTTATGTCATTTTTGCCTTCATACTCACTTGCATTCTGACACTGTGCTCCAACAAACCGGCAATAAAAGGCATTGAGAGGTCTCCTCTTTGAGTCCACCCCATTATGTGTGTAATAAGCTCAGGAGTCCTCTCAATGCATTTTACTGCTGGTTTGTTGGAGCACAGTGTCAGAATGTGAGTATGAAGATAAAACTGACATAAATGGACTCGTCAGTTTTTTGGGGTCCCTTTGAAAGCTATGAATCCTATTAGGCAGATTTTTTTATTTATCTGCAATTAGACAAGACAGTAATCTCTAAATATTTTCCTGTTTTCTCTTTTTTGCAGTCTTCGCTCATTCACCTGTAACACCCCAGAGTGGTGTTTATTGGTCTAACCTCATGTCATCTTATGCATCTATTCCAGGTCCTACACACTGTGCATTTCTAATATTATGTAACTGTTCATGTAATGCGCCTGGTTCACCAGCAGGTGGCAGCAAACACGGCATAGCTATATTTAGATAGAATAAATTCCATTCTAACCCCCCCCCCCCTCTCTGGAGAGAGATGGGCGAGTCCTACTTCCTGCAGGAAGGGTGGGACAGAAGTTCTAGTCAGTTTACTTTACCCCCAACTAGGAAAGGTGTGCAGCGGCACGTCTCTGCTGGACGTGCTCACGCCAGCCAGAGCACCTTGAGGTTTGCTGGCCATGTAGGCCAAAGCTTAAAGCCTCAGGAGCCAGGAGGCAAGTTCCCTAGCATAACCTAGAGTCAGACTACAAAGTGAAGTGCAGCATACAGAAGAAGATGAGTTATACAGCCAGCCTGTCAGTACAGCAGAGTCAGAGAGAAACAGATATAGCAGTGTGGAGTTTGCCTGCCAGTTTCATGCTAAAGCCTGCTGGAACCAAGCCAAAGCCTGTAAACCGTTCTGGAGAACGTTTATGCAAAGTAAAGCTGCCATTGAACTTTATCTCAAGGTCTGGACTCAAGTTCTTCCTTAATCCCTCAATTATTCCCCCTTATTGCCTCGGAGCCAAAGCCTGCGGTCCAGTGGTATCTAGGTAGGAGCACCGTGACACACATAAAGAGACATTTGGGCCGCACCATTCTACCAGTTGGCATTTCCTACAACTGGGACGCGTTATATCGAGGGCCCTGTTGCACACCTATAGAGCAGTCACACTGCTAATGCCTGCCAATAACGGGTTAGACAAGAGGATGTGGCTTCAGCCGACAAAAGATCTGATCAACTGAAAATAAATGATTTATTGCTTGTTTTTTTTATCATGGCACTCTATCACATGCAAGAATACTTGCTCAAATTTGAATGATTATACAACCATATAATTTTTTTTCATTGCAGCAATTCCAGCAACTTCTGTTCTGCAGTTTTTATGCAGACTAGGGATGAAGTGAGTCAACTTTGGATGAAACATCTGAAGTCGATTTGCATAAAACTTTATCTCCATACTGTACAGAGCGAGCGCTCTGTAAAGTATTAGAATGTATGAGCCGAAGTTATTACTTCGCGAACGTAATAAATTGATTTCTACTGTAAAAAAACATTTCCCGAACTCGGGTTCTGTTCCAAGGTAAGAAGTCGATTTGCTCATCCCTAATGCATGCCTATGCTTCTCCATGGTAACAGGCAACAAACAGACCATTGATAGCATTATCTTACAATCAGTCTCTCTTCCATTCACTACTTGTTATACATTTGATAGACAAGCAAGAAGTAGGGGAGATCTAATCAAGACTATTTGCAAAACTTTTTTTTTTTCAATTGTGGAAACATTAGAGCAATAAAAATGTTGTAAAAGTCGATATAGCGTGGTGATATGATTTATATAAGCATCACATTTACATTTATCTCTTTTCCTGTAGGATAATGTGTCTTCATACTATGTCCAGCGCTATGGATTTAGCCCTCATTGCAGTGTTGTTGCGTTCACTGGTGATAATCCAGGTGAGAGGATTTAGACAAATGTATGCAGGGCTGTCTTGAATATTGATTGGACCCTGGGCCAGAATTTACTTGGGCCCCCTGGATCCCACCTTCCCACACCCTAGCATTGAATCATGCCCTCCACCACAACACACACACAAAATAAAAAATCCACCCACCTTGTAGAGTAGTAATCTTATATAATGATGAGTGGCCACTAGAGGTGTTCCTTGGCAGTAATGTAAATACTGCCTGTTTTTCTGAAAAGGCAGTGTTTACATTACAAAGCTTGCAGAGACATGCTATAGACACCAGAACTACTACGTTTAGCTGTTGTGGTTCTGGTGACTATAGTGTCCCTTTTTAATATAGAGAAAAAAAAAAGAATCAACACAAAAGTATCAAATAAAATGGCTGTATCATTATTCTAAAAATTAAAAAAGCACAACTTCTGACTCAAATTTATAGTATTTTGCAGAATACTTTTTTTTTGTTTACAATGTGCAGAGAGTACTGTACTACTAACCCCTCCATCCACCCCTACATACAGGGTAATACAGCGCCACATACCTCTTACATTCAGTGACGTCTCTTTGATATAGATGTTCTCTTTCCTCATCTTCTCCTTTCAGACCTTCAGACCAGACAACCATTTTTCAGCCATTTCTCGTCTCTGCAGTTTGACAAACAAAATCTTAGTTTACTACTTTTCCATCATCCTCCCATCTTCTGGACAAATCATCCTACCACCCCCAATACTGTGCCGCTGTGCTCCCCAATACTATACTGCAAAAACAGATAAACCCCCTGATAATAGTAGTACCATGCAGATAGTGCCCTTCAATAATTATTGGCACAGTGCCCTAAAATAACTGTGCCCAGCAAATAGTGCCCCTGACACTAATAGTGTAAACATAACGTCCCCCAAAAATAATTGTGGTAAGCTGATACTGTGCCAAGCTGCCCCCACAGTAATAGTGCTCCTACAGTACCCCCAACATGTCCCCACTGTGCCCCAGAAGTAATAATGCTCCCATAGTGCCCATACTAGTAATTATGTTCCCCATCGACCCCCAGTAGTAATAAAGCCCATCATAATTCCCCCAGTAGTAATAATTCTCCCTTATTGCCTCGGAGCCAAAGCCTGCGGTCCAGCGGTATCTAGTGCTCCTCTCCCCCCTTATTCCTAGTGCCCCCCATAATGTACTAGTATAAAATGCCAAATATATAGTTCCCCAGTAGATGGCCACAGTGTGCCCTATAATTTGCAAGTATAAAATACCCCCATAGTACTTCTCTCTCCCCTTCTCCATAGTACCCACCATAATGTGCCCCAGTATAAAATGCCCCTATACAGAGCCCCCTATATAAAATACCCCTTCTTTGTGGCCTCAGTAGATGCCCCATAGTGCCCCCAATAATGTGCCAGTAAGAAGTGCCCCCATAGATGCCCCCATAGTGCCAC
Organism: Bufo bufo; assembly: GCF_905171765.1. Taxonomy (NCBI): domain Eukaryota; kingdom Metazoa; phylum Chordata; class Amphibia; order Anura; family Bufonidae; genus Bufo; species Bufo bufo. Next base: position 471,892,195 of record NC_053393.1, on the reverse strand, counting down.
CCAATATTTTGTGCCAGGAAGTGCCCCCATAGATGCCCCCACAGTGCCTCCCAATAATGTGCCAGTAAGATGTGCCCCCATAGATGCCCCCAATCATGTGCCAGTAACAAGTACCCCCATAGATGCCCCCCAATCATGTGCCAGTAACAAGTACCCCCTTAGATGTCCCCCAATCATGTGCCAGTAACAAGTACGCCCTTAGATGTCCCCCAATCATGTGCCAGTAACAAGTGCCCCCCATAGATGCCCCCCAATCATGTGCCAGTAACATGTGCCCCCATAGATGCCCCCCAATCAACTTCTTTGGGCAGTTACGGGGCCAAAACTGACCAAATAACTGAATTGTTAACCTTACAGGTCGATGTTAGCGTCAGGTAAAAAGAACCGTGCAGAGGCCCAAGATCCTACTATAGCGTGAAAGAGTGCACTTCTTTTACGCCGTTGTCAGCTGATTCCACATAGATGTCTACAGAACCTGTTCTATTAAACGCTTATACAAGTAGAGCCCCCCTAACAGAGTGGAGAGGGTGTCAGCAGTAAGTTTGTGTTGATGTCACTGATTAATTTGCCCTTCCTCTGATCCATCAGAACAATAACCCCTAAAATTGGATCCTGTCTGTTGAGCGTCCCACTTTACTCGGTCAGAATTTGGTCAGTAATCGATCAGTATTGCTAATGACAAAAAAAAACAGGAGAGGATCCGAAACAGAGATGACATGTGAATAGAATAATTGCATGTGTTTTGTACCCACTTCTGCTTTTAGCTACCAAATCATAAGCCAATTCTGATGGGACCATACAGGCCTTACAGCTGCTACACAGACAGAAAGTTGTGTGCCTGATTTTTCCTTCCTTCTTACAGATCAGACGAAGGGTCAAATAAATGATGATGTCAACCAGGCCAAAAAGGCAAAATAGTGGCCCAGTCATGAAGTGGGGAGGGTGGGAACAGCATGATAAGTCCACAGAGTGGCCCAATGACATAGTGTGGAGGTGGCAGCAGCATCAGGAGACCACAGAGTGGCAAGGTGACATAGTGTGGAGCAGCGGCAGCATCAAGAGGCCACAGAGTGGCAAGGTGACATAGTGTGGAGGTTGCAGCAGCATCAGGAGACCACAGAGTGACCCGGTGACAGAGTGGGGGAGGTGGGTGACACTAACAGTACCTGCTGACGATGGTGGTTGTAAGAAGGAGCACTTGGAATCAGATGTGTGGCATCAGGCAGTAGGCAGCATCAGAATAGTAGCTGAGGCAGGTAGCCAGAAGAAACCGGTCTCTTTTGTCAAGGTTTGGGTGAGGCAGCATAGATGATCTAATCTGATGCATCAGGCATTGGTGGGTGGAAATCCTGGCTGATCCATGCCTGATTCATCTTAACAAAAGGTCAGTCTCTCCACATTTTGGGTGGACAGGCGAGTTTGCCTTGGGGTAACTATGCCCTGCCCCCCCCCCCCCCCCCCAAGCAGCCATGGCAGTGGAACATGAGTGCAGAGGGCTCCCCCGGTCAGACCTGCGAGAGGATGGACGACGGCGCAGATAGGCAGCGGCCAACTGACTACATAGGATGTCTCTATAGTAGTTCAGTTTGTCCTCCCTCTTAGCGGGTGTAAAAAGGCCCCCATTTTGGACCGGTAGCGAGGGTCCAACAAGGTGGAGAGCTAGAAGTCATCCCTCTGCCAAATGGTTACTATTCGGCTGTCAATACGCAAGCAAGTGAGCATGCATCGGGCCATTTGAAGAAGTGACTCGGATGGACTCCCTGCCGTAAGATGTAGGCGCCACATCTCCAGTCCCCTGACCAGCCAGATTTACCAGCATCTTTTCCAGGATATAAATCGGTGGAATTACGTTGTCCATCCCGTAGTCCTGGCGACTGACAAATAAAGTAGCCTCGTCAAAGGGCACAAGCAAATGGCAGGTGTCACACATGAGCTGCCACTGGCTAACATCAAAGTTACACAGGGTAGTACCTCTATCCGCCTGTATCATCAAGAAATCGTTTATGGCTTTTCTCTGTTGATACAGTCGGTCCAACATATGGAGCGTGGAATTCCAACAGGTGGAAACATTGCATATCGGCCTATGTTGGGGGACGCTGTTCTGCTGCTGTAGATCAAGGAGGCTGTGCTTGGTGGTGTACGAGTGGCTCAAGTGCGTACAAAGTTTCCTGGCCATTTTAGGATGGCTTGCAGATGGGTGGAAGACTTCAGGAAACGCTTGACAATCAGATTGAACACGTGCACAATGCAGGGCGCATGGCTCAGCCCTCCTTGACGTAGCGCTGACACCATGTTCTTCCTGTTGTCGGTCACCATGGTTCCGATTTTGAGTTGTCACGGTTAAAGCCAGGATTAGATTTTTTGATGAAGGAACCGGACCATTTCCTCCCCTATGTGACTCCATTCGCCCAGGCAAACTAGGTGCAGAATAGCGTGACACTGCCGTGCCCTGCACATGTGGTATGCTGGTGGGGCACTGTGAATTGTCCCTGCAGTGGAGGCTGAGGACAAGGTGGAGGATGAGGAGGCAGAGGCGTACATTTTCGCAGGACTAACGGCGTGAGACCGTGGAGGCGGAAGCGGTGTCACCTGGCCAAGTTGCTGGTTTGGCTGGGCAGGAACCACATTTACCCAGTGAGCCGTAAAATTGTCCTTGACCGTAGTTAGAGCTCCACACGTCGGCGCTGCCGTGCACTTTAGCAGACAGCGACAGGCTCAAGGAATGGCCCACCTTTTGTTCTACATATGTGTGCAGGGCTGGTACTGCCTTTTTGGCAAAGAAATGACGGCTTGGGACTCTCCACCTCGGCCCGGCACAAGCCATCAGTTCTCTGAAAGGTGCAGAGTCCACCACTTGGAAAGGGAGGGACTGCAGTACCAGCAACTTGGCCAGGAGCACATTCAGCTTCTGCACCGGTGGATGAGTACACGCATACTGTTGTCTCTTGGCAATTCCTTCGGTGATCGATTGCTAACGGAATGACTGACTAGGAGGAGGAGGAGCAGGAGCATCAGGACCAGCAGATGATGGGAAGGACAGACAGCTTCCTTCGGCTGAGGTAGTGGAGCCTTGACTGCCTGAAATCGGGTGTGTGCCACTGGGTGATGCAGCGATTGCTGTGGCAGGCTGGACCACCACATTGGAGCCACGGTTCTCCCAGGCCACTTTATGGTGACGCTGCTTATGTTGACGCAGGGCCGTGGTGCCAACATTGGCACCCTGGCCACACTTCACCTTCTGCCCACACTCTTCTCCTGATGATGATGAAGCCCCTTCGTCACCCGGCTCCCAATTGCGATTGGCTACATCATCATCAAGTACTGTCTGCATGTCATTGATGTCCTCCTCAACAGTCTCTGAACCAGGAGCCTTACCGCTCGAAGCACTAGGTCCCATGCCACTCTCCTCATCACTACTTGCCTGCCTACTGGAGATAGTGGCGGATGTCTCCTCCGGATCTTTGCTGGGCAGTAGCTGCTGACTGTCCTCTAGTAGATCGTCCTCGCTGTATAGTGGAGCTGAGCCCACAGTATATAGTACTTCTCTGGCTGAGGGAACAAAAAAGGACAGGGGCAGGTTGAGGACAGGTGAGGGCACAGGGCCTGCCAACTAAGGGTTGTATCTGACAAACCCACCGACTCTTGGCTGGGGGTGTCTGATGTCACTTGCGACAATGTCGAAGATCGAGTCAACCATTCAAGAACTGCTGGGTTGCTGGTCAAGACACGACCACTAGCTGACACTGGGAGCTCAGGCCTCTCGAAGTGACCCCTGCTGCCACGCCCCCTTACTCTGCTGCGACCTGTGCATGCGCCAGAAACATTTAGGCCTGTGCCCCTCCGCTGTGCAGGGCCTGTCACTTTTCTGTCTGACATACTGTTAGATCAAATAAGTAAATAAAATGGAAATTAATACAAGCCAAAAAGGGCTATTTTCTCACTTCACCACACAACAGCTAATAAGCCTCTTTTTTCCCCCTACTAATACACACCAAAAAGGGCTTAAATTTTCTCACTTCACCACACAACGGCTAATAAGCCCTTTTTCTTTTTCCCTACTAATACACGCAAAAAAAGACTTTAGAACATATAACTGTGGCCGTGAACGGCAAATCATATGTTTTTTTTGCCACTAATACATGCCAAAAAGGGCAGTCATTTTCTCATTTCAACACACAACGGCTAGTAAGCCCCCCCTTTTTTTTTTTTACCCATTAATACACAACAAAAAAAGGCTTTAGAACATATATATAACTGCATCGCACAAGGGCTAACAAGACCCCAATAACAAGAACGGTTTGCTGGAATTACAGAGATAATGCAAGCCTGAAATGAGCAGCAGGATATTGGCAATTTGGATCCGCAGAACCCTGTTCTGCTTCATTACTGTGGAATAATTCCTCCCTATTTTTTTTCCCTACACTTCTAATGCTCTTTCCCTGAACTTCTGTTGAGTAAAATATAAGTTTTCAAGTCGTTCCTAGCACTGTCCCTAGCGCCTGCTGACGTCTCTCACTGCACTAAGTACACTGGAAAATGGCTGAATCCAAGATGGCTGAGGCTATTTATAGGGCTGTGACATCACAGGACTGGCTGGCTGCTGATTGGCTCCATGCATGACATTGTGGGTGATCCCTTGTTCCCAGAGTTCCTTGCTCCATGTCCTAACATGTGCAGCAACCAAAGCGATTCATTACCAGGAAGCGTAAGGAAATTCGGATTCAGTGCGAATCAAATAATTCCTGAAATTCGGCTCTAATTCCACTTCGTCAGCTTCGATTAGCTCATCTCTAGTGGTGATCTCAGCAGTCCGACCCCCACCGATCAATTATTCCCTATCCAGCAGTTGTTCTTTTGACATACAGCATGAACATGATTCGCTATGTTCAGACATTTGCTCATTACGTTATAATACAAGAACATAGAAAAACCGTGGAAACCTTATTTCCCACTTCAGTAGAGAGAACTTCATTCTTCCCTCATTGCCACAATATGAGAAGAAAATTGTCCCTTATTGGGTTATGTCCATAAAATATGTTATGTGAAGGAATAAAAGTTGCAACGCCTGAACTCAGTTATTGCTCCCTGAATTATTATGCATACAGTATTGGCACAATTGTCCTGTAATTCTGATCTTCTAACACAGTGTATTCTTTATACAGCTTCTCTGGCTGGAATGAGACTGGATGAAGGGGATATTGCAGTAAGTATATTGGTATTTATTAATGTGCACAGACATTTCCAGATTATTTCACACTTTTTGGTTGCCACATAGAGTAACACATGATATCTTTGATGGATGAATACTTGTTTGACTGAACCAAAAGTAGCTTGTGTTAATATCCAATATCTGCCAGTTGAGAGTTCCCTCATGCACATTAGATCTTCGGACGGCCTCATCAAAACTAGTGAGTTTGGCCTGCTCTTCTCTCATATTTATCTAAGATTTATTCCCATCTCATGGCTTAGATGGGAAAAACCCACAATTCCCGCTAGGCGAAGTTGTGGAAATGGCACAGACGCCTTCGCTCTACTGTTTCTGTAGGAGCCACACAACTACACAGACAGTATCTCAGCAAGGTACACTTTTTCCATAACTTCTGAGTTACTAGCTTCCATTCACTGCTTATGGAAACAGTGAAGTCCTGCTAGTACTATGCCCACCCCTCACTGGTGCTTATACAGGTTATTCCCATCTTGGTCATGAAAGGCTGGGGTGGGAATACTCCTTTAAGCATGAACTGGAACCAATGAAAATAAGAATAGATCTGTTTTTTTTCCTTTAACTGCTGATACAAATTTAAGGGGAAATCCAGTCAGTGATCTTCTCTTATGTCATAGATAAATGTGAGAAGATCACAGTGGTAATTAAGTAAATTCAAATAAATCCGCACCGTAGATCATTTATTCTCAGGATCACTGGTTTCCCAGGGGCTAGTCCCTCAATGGTCAAGAAGTAATGACCTAATTAGTTTTGCAGTTAGTCTTGTCTTGAGCGAGTAACAAGTGATTATATAGCAAGTATTTTGTGTGCGAACGGTGGGCAATCACCTGTAACAAAGATCACTAAAGATTTTCAATATTTAATCGTTACTGGGATCGGTTCTCTTTTGCCTGTACAGAAAATACACACAAAGATTATTGAAGTGGAAATTCTTCCTTAAGAGGCTTTTTCATAGTAGTAGTAGTAGAGGCACTGTAGAGGTTGTGCTTACAAATGGACTCTGGAGCCTAAGAGAGCGCAAAAGCTTTGTTGTTCCATATGAGAAGTAATCACGGAAATAGTATAAATCACAAGGGTATACGTCTTTCTAGGAAAACATGATTCACTGCTAAAGAAGACGTTAAAAAACAAAAAAATATATATTTAATGGAAATTTTGGTTAAAAGGCAGAGATACCCGAAATGTCCTTAGGAGCCAGTATCTCTTACATTACATACGGGCGATTTAGCTCCCTGGGGCGGAGACACTTGGGAGGCTAGTCTCCCTCCTCCCCAGACTTCGCCACTCGCAGCACCATTCTGCCCCGCCCATGGGCGGAGTTAGTTACCGTAAAAGGGCTGGTAGTGGGTGTGCGCATAACGGCCATACCAGCGCCGGACGCCGCACCACACCACATGTTGAGTGTAGAATCGAGTGCTTATCTCTCTTTAGCAGATTAGCGGCTCTCTCTTGGTGTCACACACAAGGACCCACTGAGATTTCCTAGTAAAGAAGTGTGCAGCAAGTTTACCAGTAACACCAAGATGCACAGATCAGGTCTATGGTGTTTGATTCTCTGCAGGAGCCCCATATATTAGGCTTCTCAGGGATTAGTCTGCCACAGCTTAAAATGCATTTCTTTATCCTCCTGCCAGCCTCTCCGCAGCCATCCATATTGCGGAAGGAAGCTCAAATTTTTGCCCTACTGAGAGGATTCAGAAATAAATTCACTGCCTATTTCGGGTATCTCTGCCTTTTAGGCTTCATGCACACGACCGTTATTCTGGTCCGCATCCGAGCCGCAGTTTTTGCAGCTCGGGTGCGGACCAATTCACTTCAATAGGGGATCAAAAGATGCAGACAGCACTCCGTGTGCTGTCCGCATCCGTTGCTCCGTTACGTAGTCCCGCAAGAAAATATAACATGTCCTATTCTTGTCCGTTTTGCGGACAAGAATAGGCATTTCTACAATGGGCTACCTGTTCCGTTCCGCAAATTGCGGAAGGCACACGGGCGGCTTCCGTGTTTTGCGGATACGGAATTTGCGTATGGAGCCTTACAGGGGGTGATCAATGACAGGGGGGGTGATCAATGACAGGGGGGGTGATCAATGACAGGGGGGGTGATCAATGACAGGGGGGGTGATCAATGACAGGGGGGGTGATCAATGACAGGGGGGTGATCAATGACAGGGGGGTGATCAGGGAGTCTATATGGGGTGATAACCACAGTCATTGATCATGCCCCTGTAAGGCTTCATTCAGACGTCCGGATGCGTTTTGCGGATCCGATCCATCTATCAGTGCATCCGTAAAAATCATGCGGACATCTGAATGGAGCTTTACAGGGGGGTAATCAATGACAGGGGGGTGATCAGGGAGTCTATATGGGGTGATCACCACAGTCATTGATCATGCCCCTGTAAGGCTTCATTCAGACGTCCGGATGCGTTTTGCGGATCCGATCCATCTATCAGTGCATCCGTAAAAATCATGCGGACATCTGAATGGAGCTCTACAGGGGGGTAATCAATGACAGGGGGGTGATCAGGGAGTCTATATGGGGTGATCACCACAGTCATTGATCATGCCCCTGTAAGGCTTCATTCAGACGTCCGTATGCGTTTTGCGGATCCGATCCATCTATCAGTGGATCCGTAAAAATCATGCGGACATCTGAATGGAGCTTTACAGGGGGTTGATCAATGACAGGGGTGTAATCAATGACAGGGGGGTGATCAGGGAGTCTATATGGGGTGATAACCACAGTCATTGATCATGCCCCTGTAAGGCTTCATTCAGACGTCCGCATGTGATAACCACAGTCATTGATCATGCCCCTGTAAGGCTTCATTCAGACGTCCGTATGCGTTTTGCGGATCCGATCCATCTATCAGTGCATCCGTAAAAATCATGCGGACATCTTAATGGAGCTTTACAGGGGGGTGATCAATGACAGGGGTGTAATCAATGACAGGGGGGTGATCAGGGAGTCTATATGGGGTGATCACCACAGTCATTGATCATGCCCCTGTAAGGCTTCATTCAGACGTCCGGATGCATTTTGCGGATCGGATCCATCTATCAGTGCATCCGTAAAAATCATGCGGACATCTGAATGGAGCTTTACAGGGGGGTGATCAGGGAGTCTATATGGGGTGATCACCACAGTCATTGATCATGCCCCTGTAAGGCTTCATTCAGACGTCCGGATGCGTTTTGCGGATCCGATCCATCTATCAGTGCATCCGTAAAAATCATGCGGACATCTGAATGGAGCTTTACAGGGGGGTGATCAATGACAGGGGGGTAATCAATGACAGGGGGGTGATCAGGGAGTCTTTATGGGGTGATCAGGGGTGATCAGGGGCTAATAAGGGGTTAATAAGTGACGGGGGGGGGTGTAGTGTAGTGTAGTGGTGCTTGGTGCTACTTTACTGAGCTACCTGTGTCCTCTGGTGGTCGATCCAAACAAAGGGGACCACCAGAGGACCAGGTAGCAGGTATATTAGACGCTGTTATCAAAACAGCGTCTAATATACCTGTTAGGGGTTAAAAAAAACACATCTCCAGCCTGCCAGCGAACGATCGCCGCTGGCAGGCTGGAGATCCACTCTCTTACCTTCCGTTCCTGTGAGCGCGCGCGCCTGTGTGCGCGCGTTCACAGGAAATCTCGCGTCTCGCGAGAGGACGCGCCGGCGCGTCCAGGAGGAATGAATCAACCACCTCCAGGACGCGTCTGTGCGTACAGCGGTCCGGAGGTGGTTAAACCTGACAGGGCACACCTGTGAAGTGAAAACCATTTCAGGGGACTACCTCTTGAAGCTCATCAAGAGAATGCCAAGAGTGTGCAACGCAGTAATCAAAGCAAAAGGTGGCTACTTTGAAGAACCTAGAATATGACACATTTTCAGTTGTTTCACATTTGTTTGTTATATATATAATTCCACATGTGTTAATTCATAGTTTTTTTTTTTTTTTTTACAAATACACACACAGCTTTGTCGCATGCACATTATACATACATAGCTCTGCGGTATGCATTATTTTACACATAACAGTGCACGCACACAATACACCCGCAACACATCTTTGCAGGACGCATATTATACACACACAGCAGTACAGTATGCACATTATACATACAAACATGCACATATACACACAGCTCTGCTACAGATGCAACGCGCGGCCCCCCAGGGACAATCATGTCCCAGGTTTATAAGAATGCCAAGTGGTGTGGTCCAGCCCCAACATTTTTCTGTGTGTGTCATGGTTCTCCTACCTGGATACCGTCGCTCCCCAGGGTTAGGATCCGAAGCAATAAAGGGGAGAGTAATGGTGGAGAAATAGTCGAGTCCAGACTTTTATAAAGTTCAACAGCTTTACTTGAATCAACTTGCATCTAGACAATATGTAGTCTTTCTCTTGGTTCCAGCAGGTTTTAGGGTAAATCTGCTAGCTGGACTTTAGGACTGTTCTAGTACCTTTAGAGTGGGGTGCCTTTGGCTGTTGATCCCCTCTCAATACTGTTTCTGTAAATATGTAAGGAGTCAGGGTGATTCTCCTCTCCTTAAAACTCCAGAATAGACTGCACGCAGACTGACTGAAAACTTCCTGCAGCCTCTCCCTTGGTAGGAAACGGGACTGGCCCACTTCTGTCCAAAAGGGGGAGAATGGAATGGTCTAAAGATCTCTCTGACATATACGCTGCCACCTGCTGGTGAACCAGGCACATAACCTGTAATGCAACAAATAACAGTTACATAGCAGAACTATTAATACACAGTGTAAGAGGACCAGGGAATAAATACACAGATGAAATTATGGTTAGTCAATTAGAGACAGTAGCAGGGTTTAGGAATGGTAATACCAATCTGGGGTATTACACAGACACATACACACACACAGCTTTGCTACAGACACACACAGACAGCTCTACCGCATTCTCACACACACACACACACACACACACACACATTTATGTTTAAAATTCACATTTCTGCTCTTCCTTGTCTGGTTCCTCCCACTATTTACATAATCAAAAGTCTTCAGGCTGCAGTTAGTTGGAGCTTGTATCTCTTTTTTGCATCTTTGGGACGTTCAGGATGGAGAGGTTGTTCTTCCCACAGTCCTGTCCATGACTGCTTACCCTCCTTTCCTACCTTGCTGCTGATCACACAGATCAGAAGCAGTCAGGAAGGTCTGGTACTGCTGGACTGCCCTGACTGCTGACCATAAGACACAGGCACTTTTTAGCAAGATTTTTTTTCATGCTAAGCAGTGCATCTTATAGCCCAAAGATATATGGGGTCATTTATTTTGACGCAGGTCTTAATACCTCTGCGCTGGCGGTGTATGCGCTAAAGTTATGTAGAGGCGCAGGCCTCTACATAACTTCAGCACATGATCTGTTGGCTACCTTGCTGGATTTGTAGATTTAAGTCAATTTCTACGACACAAACTGGTGTAGAAAATGATAAATGAGACGGGTCTGCTTACAAGCCTCCTGTCACAGCCAGACAGCTGAGAAGCGCTCACAGGAGCTTCTCAGATCCTCCTCCTTGAATTTCTTTGTTTTGGTTTAGTTTCTCATCTCGTTAGTCTATCTCAGCTGTCATGCAGTCAGACTGATCGCTACCCTTTAAGTTCCTCCCCATAATGCAGTAGTGTGCGGCTGATACAACTTCCTGGAGTGTGTGTGCGCATGCTGTTCCCAGTTCCCAGTCGTCAGTCGTCTGCAGATAAGTGCTGTTTATGTATTTATGTTTTTGTCTTTTCTGGGTCCAGGTGACCCTGACTCCCTCCGTGTCAGTGTAGGGAGCCGGTGGTCGTGTCCCTTCACTATTGTAGGGTCTTCAGGTAATAGATAGCCGAGGAACGTGGATATGCGGCCATCCACCTTTGGGGTGTTCGCATAGGCTGAGCAGTGAGGGAGAGCTGCAGCTCTATTGCAGGGGTCTCCCTTTGTTCCTTAGTTGTGGATCCAGAGAGACATTGTTTATATGGTATTGTCTTGTTTCCTGTACACCATCCGTGACATTATCAGCCGCCAAAACCGTCTCAAGCATGGATCCGGTTTCACTTTTGGCTGAACGCCTCCAGGGTCTTTCATTGGAGGTAGCTGATCTCCGTAGGATTTTTTCTCAGTTTCAAGTGACCGGTTCAGCTTGCGTTCATGGAGTTTGTGCTGAGCCCAAGATCTCGCTCCCGGATACGTTCTCTGGGGGTAGTGAGAATTTTGTGCATTTTAAAGAGGCTTGCAAACTCCATTTTCGCCTTCTTCCCCATTCTTCTGGTGATGAAGAACGGAGGGTGGGGATCATTGTATCGCTGCTCAGGGGTAACGCTCAATCCTGGGCCTTTTCGCTACCGGAGGGGGCACGGCCCCTCCGCTCAGTGGATGAATTCTTTTTAGCCCTGGGTCAGATATATGATGATCCGGATCGTATTGCTCTGGCTGAGTCTAGACTACGTCTGTTATGCCAGGGTAAACAATCCGCAGAGATATACTGCTCCGAATTTCGGAGATGGGCAGCTGATACTGGTTGGAATGATGCTGCACTCCGAAGTCAATTTTGCCATGGTCTTTCAGAGGGATTGAAAGATGCATTTTCCTTCCATGAGAGGCCTATCTCCTTGGACTCTGCTATGTCTCAGGCCGTTCGTATTGACAGGCGTCTTAGAGAGAGACGAGAGATCTCTCCTTCCTGTCCTACTCAGTCTCGGAACAGTGCAGCGGTCTCATTCTGTGCGCAGGAGTCTCAGTCGCTGTCAGCCCCTTCTGAGCAGGAGCCCATGCAGCTGGGGTTGATTGCCTCTGACAATAGAAGATTCAGCCCGCATGGGAGGGTTTGTTTTTGTTGTGGAGGTATAAATCATTTGGCAAATGTTTGTCCCTCAAGGAGATTCAGACAGTTTTCTGGGAGTAATAAAGAGACAAAAAGGAAAAAATCTTTTAAAAATGTTCCGTCTGTTACTATTGGCAGGGTTGAGGGGGAAATTGAAGGTTTTCCGTTTGCTTGTAGTTCCCGTTTTGTCCTGCCTGCTAGGGTGGTGCTAGAGAGCAAGAGCATTTTTTGTGAGATTTTTGTGGATAGTGGAGCAGCTGTCAACCTCATTGATAATCAATTTGCAATAACTCATGGTTTCCAGGTATGCACTTTGGGAAGGGATATTCCTGTTTTTGCTATTGATTCAGCTCCACTTTCTCAGAAATCATTAAAGGGCATAGTTCACAATATCCGTTTAATTGTGAGTGATGCTCATGTTGAGGATGTGTCATGTTTCGTCCTTAGCGGTTTGCCTACTCCTCTAGTGTTGGGGCTACCCTGGCTCACTAAACATAACCCCACCATTGATTGGCAAGCGAGGCAAATAAATGGTTGGAGTAACTTTTGCAGAGAGAATTGCCTCATAACATCTGTTTCTGAGGTTTCTACTAAGACTGTACCACCTTTCCTCTCTGAATTTTTGGATGTCTTCTCTGAGAGTGGAGTTCAGGGTTTGCCTCCGCACAGGGAGTATGATTGCCCTATTAATCTCATCCCATGCGCCAAGCTGCCTAAATCTCGTTTATACAATCTCTCCCAACCTGAGAGGGTCGCTATGCGGGCTTATATCTCTGAGAGTTTGAGAAAAGGACACATACGACCCTCGAAGTCACCTGTTGCCGCTGGTTTTTTCTTTGTTAAGAAAAAAGATGGTTCTTTAAGACCTTGTCTGGATTTCAGGGAGCTGAACAGTATCACTATTCGTGATCCTTATCCGCTTCCTCTGATCCCGGACCTGTTTAACCAGGTTGTTGGGGCTAAAGTCTTTTCCAAATTAGACCTAAGAGGGGCATACAACCTGGTTAGGGTCAGAGAAGGAGACGAATAGAAGACGGCTTTCAATACCCCTGAGGGCCATTTTGAGAATTTGGTTATGCCTTTTGGTTTGATGAATGCCCCAGCCGTTTTTCAGCATTTCGTCAACAGCATTTTTTATCATTTAATGGGAAAATTTGTATTAGTGTATTTGGATGACATTTTGATTTTTTCTCCTGATTTCAAGACTCATAAGGAACACTTACATCAGGTCTTGCTCATTCTGCGGGAGAATGAATTATATGCGAAACTGGAAAAATGTGTGTTTGCGGTTCCAGAAATCCAATTTCTGGGGTTTCTTGTCTCCGCTTCTGGTTTTCGCATGGACCCCGAGAAGGTCCGCGCTGTGCTTGAGTGGGAGCTTCCTGAGAACCAGAAGGCGCTGATGCGTTTTTTGGGCTTTGCCAATTATTACAGGAAATTTATTTTGAATTATTCCTCTGTTGTTAAACCACTCACTGATATGACCAGAAAGGGGGTAGATTTTTCTTCCTGGTCGGTAGAGGCGCGTAAGGCCTTTTCTAATATCAAGGAGAGTTTTGCTTCCGCTCCCATCCTAGTACAACCTAAAATTTCGTTACCCTTCATAGTTGAGGTTGATGCTTCTGAGGTAGGGGTGGGTGCGGTCTTGTCTCAGGGTTCCTCTCCTGCCAAATGGCAACCGTGTGCCTTTTTCTCAAAGAAACTCTCCTCCGCAGAGAGAAATTATGATGTGGGAGATAGGGAATTGTTGGCCATCAAGTTGGCTTTTGAGGAATGGCGCCATTGGCTAGAGGGAGCCAGACACCCTATTACCGTGTTTACTGACCATAAAAATCTGGCCTATTTGGAGTCAGCCAAGCGTCTGAACCCGAGACAGGCCAGATGGTCTTTGTTCTTTTCAAGGTTTAATTTTGTTGTTACGTTCCGCCCTGGGGTTAAGAATGTGAAGGCAGATGCCCTGTCACGTTGTTTTCCAGGAGGTGGGAATTTTGAAGACCCGGGTCCCATTTTGGCTGAAGGTGTGGTGGTCTCTGCTCTTTTTCCTGAATTGGAGGCAGAGGTGCAGGCAGCCCAGTCAGAAGCTCCTGATCCTTGTCCTCCTGGGAGGTTGTTTGTGCCTCTCGCTTTGAGACACAAGATTTTTAAAGAACACCACGACACGGTCCTTGCTGGGCACCCGGGGCAAGAGCCACACTGGATCTCATCGCTCGGAGATTCTGGTGGCCTGCGCTTCGTAAGTCGGTTGAGGGTTTTGTGGCAGCTTGCAAGACTTGCGCTCGTGCCAAGGTCCCTCATTCACGGCCATCAGGTCTTCTCCTTCCTTTGCCCATTCCTTCCCGTCCTTGGACACATCTGTCCATGGACTTCATAACGGACTTGCCTCGTTCCTCGGGGAAGTCTGTGATTCTGGTGGTGGTGGACCGTTTTAGCAAAATGGTGCATTTTATCCCTTTCCCTGGTTTGCCAATGCTAAGACGCTGGCGCAGGCATTTATTGACCACATTGTCAAATTGCATGGGATTCCTTCAGACATAGTCTCTGATAGGGGCACGCAGTTTGTTTCCAGATTCTGGAAGGCTTTCTGTTCTAGCTTGGGGGTTCGGTTGTCATTCTCTTCTGCTTTCCATCCGCAGTCGAATGGCCAGACAGAGCGCGTCAATCAGAATCTGGAGACATATCTGCACTGTTTTGTGGCGGAGAATCAGGAGGATTGGTGTTCTTTTTTGTCCCTTGCTGAGTTTGCTTTAAATAACCGTCGTCAGGAGTCCTCTGATAAGTCACCATATTTTGGTGCATATGGGTTCCATCCGCAGTTTGGGACTTTCTCGGGAGAGGGCTCTTCTGGTTTGCCTGATGAGGACAGATTCTCCTCGTCTTTGTCATCTATTTGGCAAAAGATTCAGGATAATCTAAAGAGCATGAGTGAGAGATATAAGCGTGTGGCGGATAAGAGACGTGTGCCTGGTCCGGACCTGAATGTTGGTGATCTGGTGTGGTTGTCTACCAAGAATATCAAATTGAAGGTTCCCTCCTGGAAGTTGGGTCCTAGGTTTATTGGGCCTTACAAGATCCTGTCTGTCATCAATCCTGTTGCCTACCGTCTTGATCTTCCTCAGACTTGGAAGATCCATAATGTTTTTCATAAGTCCTTATTGAAACCTTATGTTCAACCTATTGTACCCTCGCCTTTGCCTCCTCCTCCGATTATGGTTGATGGAAATCTTGAATTTCAGGTCTCTAGGATTGTGGATTCTCGTCTTGTCCGCGGTTCCCTCCAGTACCTCGTTCATTGGGAGGGTTATGGTCCTGAGGAGAGGATGTGGGTCCCAGTGACGGACATTAAGGCCTCTCGTCTCATCAGGGCTTTCAATAGGTCCCATCCTGAGAAGGTGGGCCCTGAGTGTCCGGAGTCCACTCCTAGAGGGAGGGGTACTGTCACAGCCAGACAGCTGAGAAGCGCTCACAGGAGCTTCTCAGATCCTCCTCCTTGAATTTCTTTGTTTTGGTTTAGTTTCTCATCTCGTTAGTCTATCTCAGCTGTCATGCAGTCAGACTGATCGCTACCCTTTAAGTTCCTCCCCATAATGCAGTAGTGTGCGGCTGATACAACTTCCTGGAGTGTGTGTGCATTCTGTTCCCAGTTCCCAGTTCCCAGTCCTCAGTCGTCAGTCGTCTGCAGATAAGTGCTGTTTATGTATTTATGTTTTTGTCTTTTCTGGATCCAGGTGACCCTGACTCCCTCCGTGTCAGTGTAGGGAGCCGGTGGTCGTGTCCCTTCACTATTGTAGGGTCTTCAGGTAATAGATAGCCGAGGAACGTGGATATGCGGCCATCCACCTTTGGGGTGTTCGCATAGGCTGCGCAGTGAGGGAGAGCGGCAGCTCTATTGCAGGGGTCTCCCTTTGTTCCTTAGTTGTGGATCCAGAGAGACATTGTTTATATGGTATTGTCTTGTTTCCTGTACACCATCCGTGACACCTCCTTTTTTTGGCACTGCCGTGAGCACCGTAAGTGGGTCAGGAGTCTCAGATTTTACCTCAAATAACCTTTGTGCCAAAATCTGCAACAGATATACGCCAAAAAGTGGAGTATATCTAATCATAAATGACCCCCATAGTAACTTAGTATATCATATAGTTTATCTTTTCAGCTTTGACATTTGACTTAATACTTCCAAGAACTTATTTTCTTCTTTTTTTCAGAAGGGATGGTGGAAAGTCAAAGGTCTAATTATAATCTAATAATAAACTGTGAGAATTCATGAAAACATGCTTTTTACCCTCTAATGAAGCCAGTATTTAATGGATATAGAGCATAACAGTGAGCTCAGCACTTCAGCCGTCACAATATGCCACCAGCCTCCACATATTTTGCGGAGAGCCTTCCCATCCTCAGTTTAATGTATTTTTTTGAAGGAGTATACACATTTATTACCTGATGGAAATATGATTATGGGTAGAGGTCATATGTATTGACTTTTTAATGAGATTCATTATTGTAAGTGTTAGAATATTAAAACGGTATGTGCAGAAACAGAAAATATAATGATGCAATTATCAAATGCCTCTTGGTATATAGGCAGGCCGCAGTGTGTAAGGGCATAACTTTTTATGTGCCAGAATTTTTCAGTTTCCTGTTATAGACATTCTTTGTAAACCTCAGTGACAAATCACCTTCAAAAAATATATTTTATTCAAAAACATTACACTCCCCGAACCATTTACAGCTACAATTATATGTATTCCTATCTTATGCTAGGTAGTGGCTTAAAGAGGACCACTCACCTCTCCTGACATGTCCATTTTAGTAAATACTTCCATTCCCCATAAAATAATTCTGGTACATCTTTTCTTAAGACTCTGCATTGAGTCTTTCCTCTGTTACTCCTTCTGGAAATTTATGAATAAATAGACAACTGATTGTTAACAACTTTTCCCTTTTACAATAGGGTGTGTCCTTTCATAGTCTGACTGTCAGATTTTGCATGGAGTTGACCCCCTTGGTACCAAGCACCTTTGAACACAAGCCTCACCAGGCTGTATGCCAAGGGTATGGCTACACTCGGCATAAATACTGCTGATTTTCTGCAGCGGATTTCATCCTTTGCAACGGATAGCTGTGGAAAATCCACCCTTTGTACCCGCATCCATAATCTTTCTTTTCATTTTCTAAGGCCTCTTTCAGACGGGCGTTGCAGGAAAAGGTGCGGGTGCGTTACGGGAACACCCGCGATTTTTCCGCACGAGTGCAAAAGATTGTAATGCGTTTTGCACTCGCGTGAGAAAAATCGCACATGTTTGGTCCCAAACCCGAACTTCTTCACAGAAGTTCGGGCTTGGGATCTGGGTTGTGTAGATTGTATTATTTTCCCTTATAACATGGTTATAAGGGAAAATAATGGCATTCTGAATACAGAATGCATAGTAAAATAGCGCTGGAGGGGTTAAAAAAAAGTAAAAAATTATTTAACTCACCTTAGTCCACTTGCTCGCGCAGCCCAGCATCTCCTTCTGTCTCCTTTGCTGAACAGGACCTGTGGTGACGTCACTCCGGTCATCACATGATCCATCACCATGGTAAAAGATCATGGTGAACCAGGCACATAACCTGTAATACAACAAATAACAGTTACATAGCAGAACTATTAATACACAGTGTAAGAGGACCGGGAATAAATACACAGATGAAATTATGGTTAGTCCATTAGAGACAGTAGCAGGGTTTAGGAATGGTAATACCAATCTGGGGTATTACACAGACACATACACACACACAGCTTTGCTACAGACACACACAGACAGCTCTACCGCATTCTCACACACACACACACACACACACACACACACATTTATGTTCAAAATTCACATTTCTGCTCTTCCTTGTCTGGTTCCTCCCACTATTTACATAATCAAAAGTCTTCAGGCTGCAGTTAGTTGGAGCTTGTATCTCTTTTTTGCATCTTTGGGACGTTCAGGATGGAGAGGTTGTTCTTCCCACAGTCCTGTCCATGACTGCTTACCCTCCTTTCCTACCTTGCTGCTGATCACACAGATCAGAAGCAGTCAGGAAGGTCTGGTACTGCTGGACTGCCCTGACTGCTGACCATAAGACACAGGCACTTTTTAGCAAGATTTTTTTTCATGCTAAACAGTGCATTTTATAGCCCACCATGGTAAAAGATCATGTGATGACCGGAGTGATGTCACCACAGGTCCTGTTCAGCAAAGGAGACAGAAGGAGATGCCGGGCTGCGTGAGCAAGTGGACTAAGGTGAGTTAATTTTTTATTTTATTTTTTTAACCCCTCCAGCGCTATTTTACTATGCATTCTGTATTCAGAATGCTATTATTTTCCCTTATAACCATGTTATAAGGGAAAATAATAATGATCGGGTCTCCATCCCGATCGTCTCCTAGCAACCGTGTGTGAAAATCGCACCGCATCCGCACTTGCTTGCGGATGCTTGCGATTTTCACGCAACCCCATTCACTTCTATGGGGCCTGCGTTGCGTGAAAAACGCAGAATATAGAGCATGCTGCGATTTTCACGCAACGCACAAGTGATGCATGAAAATCACTGCTCATGTGAACAGCCCCATAGAAGTGAATGGGTCGGTATTCAGTGCGGGTGCAATGCGTTCAACTCACGCATCGCATCCGCGCGGAATACTCGCCCATGTGAAAGGGGCCTTAGGCCTCTTTCACACGAGCGTGTCCGGATAAGGTCCGGATGCGTTGCCGCAAACCCACGCGAGAAGGTACGCAATTGCAGTCAGTTTTGACTGCGATTGCGTTCCGTTGTTCAGTTTTTATCACGCAGGTGCAATGCGTTTTGCACGCGCGTGATAAAAAACTGAATGTGGTACCCAGACCCAAGCTTCTTCACAGAAGTTCAGGTTTGGGTTCAAGGTTGTGTAGATTGTATTATTTCCCCTTATAACATGGCTATAAGGGAAAATAATAGCATTCTGAATACAGAATGCAAAGTACAATAGGGCTAGAGGGGTTAAAAAATAAATAATAATTTAACTCACCTTAATCCACTTGTTCGCGCAGCCGGCATCTCTTCTGTCTTCTTTGAGGAATAGGACCATTGATGACGTCACTATGCTCATCACATGGTCCGTCACATGATCCATCACCATGGAATCAAGTTATAAGGGGAAATAATAAAGATTGGCTCCCCATCCCGATCGTCTCCTAGCAACCGTGCCTGAAAATCGCACCGCATCCGCACTTGCTTTTGGATGCTTCCAATTTTCACGCAGCCCCATTCACTTCTATGGGGCCTGCATTGCGTGAATATAGAACATACTGCGATTTTCACGCAACGCGCAAGTGATGTGTGAAAATCACCGCTCGTGTGCACAGCCCATAGAAATGAACGGGTCCGGATTCAGTGCGGGTGCAATGCGTTCACGTCACGCATTGCACCTGCGCGGAATACTCGCTCGTGTGAAAGAGGCCTTAATCCCTTTGCTCACCCTGCCATAATACTACAGTCGTGGCCAAAAGTTTTGAGAATTACATAAATATTGGAAATTGGAAAAGTTGCTGCTTAAGTTTTTATAATAGCAATTTAGATATACTCCAGAATGTTATAAAGAGTGATCAGATGAATTGCATAGTCCTTCTTTTCCATGAAAATTAACTTAATCCCAAAAAAACCTTTCCACTGCATTTCATTGCTGTCATTAAAGGACCTGCTGAGATCATTTCAGTAATCGTCTTGTTAACTCAGGTGAGAATGTTGACGAGCACAAGGCTGGAGATCATTATGTCAGGCTGATTGGGTTAAAATGGCAGATTTGACATGTTAAAAGGAGGGTGATGCTTGAAATCATTGTTCTTCCATTGTTAACCATGGTGATCTGCAAAGAAACGCGTGCAGCCATCATTGCGTTGCATAAAAATGGCTTCACAGGCAAGGATATTGTGGCTACTAAGATTGCACCTCAATCAACAATTTATAGGATCATCAAGAACTTCAAGGAAAGAGGTTCAATTCTTGTTAAGAAGGCTTCAGGGCGTCCAAGAAAGTCCAGCAAGCGCCAGGATCGTCTCCTAAAGAGGATTCAGCTGCGGGATCGGAGTGCCACCAGTGCAGAGCTTGCTCGGGAATGGCAGCAGGCAGGTGTGAGCGCATCTGCACCCACAGTGAGGTGAAGACTTTTGGAAGATGGCCTGGTGTTAAGAAGGGCAGCAAAGAAGCCACTTCTCTCCAAAAAAAACATCAGGGACAGATTGATCTTCTGCAGAAAGTATGGTGAATGGACTGCTGAGGACTGGGGCAAAGTCATATTCTCCGATGAAGCCTCTTTCCGATTGTTTGGGGCATCTGGAAAAAGGCTTGTCCGGAGAAGAAAAGGTGAGCGCTACCATCAGTCATGTGTCATGCCAACAGTAAAGCATCCTGAGACCATTCATGTGTGGGGTTGCTTCTCATCCAAGGGAGTGGGCTCACTCACAATTTTGCCCAAAAACACAGCCATGAATAAAGAATGGTACCAAAACACCCTCCAACAGCAACTTCTTCCAACAATCCAACAACAGTTTGGTGAAGAACAATGCATTTTCCAGCACGATGGAGCACCGTGCCATAAGGCAAAAGTGATAACTAAGTGGCTCGGAGACCAAAACGTTGACATTTTGGGTCCATGGCCTGGAAACTCCCCAGATCTTAATCCCATTGAGAACTTGTGGTCAATCCTCAAGAGGCGGGTGGACAAACAAAAACCCACTAATTCTGACAAACTCCAAGAAGTGATTATGAAAGAATGGGTTGCTATCAGTCAGGAATTGGCCCAGAAGTTGATTGAGAGCATGCCCAGTTGAATTGCAGAGGTCCTTAAAAAGAAGGGCCAACACTGCAAATACTGACTCTTTGCATAAATGCCATGTAATTGTCGATAAAAGCCTTTGAAACATATGAAGTGTGTGTAATTATATTTCACTACATCACAGAAACAACTGAAACAAAGATCTAAAAGCAGTTTAGCAGCAAACTTTGTGAAAACTAATATTTGTGTCATTCTCAAAACTTTTGGCCACGACTGTACATTAGCTGGGTGCGAGAGGTGTATGGAGCAGGATCATAATCTGGGGCTTTGTGAAGGCTCCTAGGCCTGTCATACTGAGCTGACAGCAGAGCCATGCCCAAGACCGTGCCCGTAAAAATACAATACACTGCAATAGTATTCTAGTGCAGTCTATGATACAAGCAATCAGATGATTACATGCACAGTGAAAAAAAAAATGAAAAATGAAAAACCAAAATTCAAACCACGCCCTTTCCCTATTTTACATCTAAAAATAAACAATAAAAAATAAATATAATTGATACTGCCACATCCAAAAATGTCCATACTATTGAAATATTAAAATGTTTTCTCTGTAAAAAAAAATGTTTGATTCACCATTTTTGGGTCATCTTGCCCCATCCAAAATTTTTTCTAAAAAGTGATCAAAAAGTTGTATGTACCCCAAAATGGTAGCAATAAAAACTAGAACTCACTCCAGAAAAAAACAACCCCTTAATCAGCTCTGTAGAGAAAAAGATAAACATTTAACCCCTTAAGGACCCAGGACGAGAATGCTCGTCCTAAATGGCCTGTAATCTGTGCGAGCATTCTCGTCCTGTGGTCCCCCCCCCCCCTCATGTGCGGTGCCGCGATGAGCAGCATGAATCCGGCTGTTAATGACATCCACCAGCATCAGTGATAACTCCCATGCGAGTGGATTAACCCCTCATATGCCGTGGTGAGCGTGACCGCTGTGCAATCAGCAAATTGCAGAAGGCACACGGGTGGCATCCGTGCAGAAGGCCCGTGTGCAATCCGCAAATTGCAGAAGGCACATGGGCGGCATCCTTTTTTTGCAGATCCGCAATTTGCGGACCGCAAAAAACAGCACGGTTGTGTGAACAAGCCCTAATACAGCGCTGTACAGCCTCAGTGCAGGGCAGATTGTGGTCTATGGAAGACCCGACAGCTCCTGCACTCACCCGGCCTTATGATCACATGATCACCGGGCCAGGACAGGAAGTGGCACATCGCTTCCTCAGCTGTATTCACAGCACTCGGTCCCTGCTTTCTTTCTGGGGTGCCCTGCTGTCACTGACAAAAGGCCCCATGCTCGGCAGCTGCACGATTAGCGTGCAGCTGCTATCTCGGAAAGAACGTTCCAGAACGTCCATTCAGAGATAAACCTTAAGGGGTAAGGGTGTCAGAATAGGGCGATGCAAAGAACATTTTTGTTATTTTTATGTTATTTAAAATAGTAAAACAAAAAAAGAAGTATATAAATTTGTTACAAATAAATAATTTCAGCTCATCCTTACATGCCACTGCCGTGCACGGAAACCCCGGACCAGGGAACAATCCAGGCAAAGTGGAAAAATACAAATATTCCAGCAATCAGGCCACTGTTAAAATCGTTTATTGCATCATCTTAAAATCCATTAGCTGACCGGAGAGCAAAGCGGTCTACGCGTTTCGACAAATTCTTAATCCTGACCATAGTACGTTTACAGACTGACTGGTTTAACCCTTTCACTACCGGAGGTTTTTTTCATTTTTGCGTTTTCATTTTTCTTCCCCATCTTCCTTGAGCCATAACTTTTTTAGATTTCCATTCACATAGCTGTATGAGAGCTTATTTTTTGCGGAACAAGTTTTACTTTCTAATGCCACCATTAATTATGGTATAAAATGTAGTGGGAAGCGGTAAAAAAATTCCAAATGTAGTGGAATTGGAAAAAATGCAATTCCTCCAACATTTCTACGGGTTTTGTTCCCACTGCGTTTTGTTTGCAGCAAAACTGACCCATGCCCTTTATTCTCTGGGTCAGTACAATTACAACGATACCCCATTTGTATAGGTTTTTATGTGTAAAAAAAAAAATTAAACTTTGAAAAAATATATATTTATATTTACATCAACATATTCTGACCCCCAGAACTTTTTTATACTAACTGTATGTCTACTGAGCTATATAGGGGCAATTTTTTTGCGAGACTATCCGTAGTTTTTATTTTTACCATTTGAGTGTGTGTAACTTTTTTTATCACATTTTATTAAATTTTTTGGGTAACAGAAGCAATAAAAAAATTGCAAATCGGCCATTTTGACCCTTTTTTCCATTACGCCATTCACCGTATTGGAAATTTTTTAAAATATTTTTATAGTGCGGGTGTTTTTGGTCGCAGTGATACCCATGATGTTTATATTTATTGTTATTTAGGTATTTCTTTTTTTATTACACGGAAAGGGGGGTGATTTTAAATTTATTTTTTTACTTTTGTGATGATTTTAAAGCTCATATATGAGCCTATAAATTCAGTTTTTTTATTTTTTATTTTGTACTATCAGGGATTTTTAAAATGAGTTTTGGACTGTAAATTGTTCATTTCTTATCCTGACCTGCCATCTGGTGGTCGTCAGCAAGGCTTACAGTGTTCAGCGCAACTAGAATTGCCCCCACAGGGGGCATCGGTTTTGCGCATTTAGATGCCGTGATCTCACTTGATCACAGCATCTAAAGCATTTACTTACCGCGATCAGCATTATTGCTGGTCACGTTAACTAGCCGCAGGTCTCTTCTGTATGAAACAGCAAAGACCTGCCGGCCATGGCGCCAGCTGCACGTGTGAGCGGGCGCCATGTTTAAACATTGTTCAAGCGCCGTACATGTACGGCGCTGCTAGCGAAAGGGTTAAAACCCCTACTCCACAATCACCCCTCCCCTCAACAAGTGTTGCTAATTAATCACAACATGGGAGTGAGTATTATGGAGGAGTGGGGGGAAAAATCTCTTTTGTACAAACGATTTAAAAAAAATCTAATTTAACATAACCCAGCATTGCAGGAACTATATTAATATTCAAAAATGTAATCATATCTACTATTCATGCCATTAGGGACTCTGCCATTTAAGGAAAATATTCAGAATGACTCCTTATTAAAAAAGTAACCTGCTGGTATTACACCCTGGAACTGGTCTTTGAATTTTCTCAATCCCCATGACATCCAGATTAGTAATGTCCCACTTGTGGACATCTCTGAAATGTCTGGATAACATAGAAATATTTACCAATTTGGTGTTTGAGACATCAGAGAGATGTTTCCTAAATCTCATCTTGAGGCTATTAGAAGTACATAGTGTTGATCGAGCACCAAAGTGCTCGGGTGCTCTGGCCGAGCACCCGAGTAAAATGAAAGTCAATGGGAGAACCCAAGCATTAACCTGTCTGGGACATAGGGCGTACAGGTATGCCCTGATTTCCTGGTACTTAAAGACACAGGGCGTACCTGTATTTCCTATGTATTTCCGATCACCGCTGCGCGGCGGGCGGTGATCGGAACAAGGTGCCTGCTCAAATCATTGAGCAGGCACCTGGGACAATGGGCGGGGGGCCCCCCCCACCCCCCCCCCCCGTGTCGGCGATCGCAGGCCGGAAGCTGTATGAGTAATACACACATTTCTTGTTACCTTGCTTCACAAAAAGTGTAATATAGAGCAACCAAAAATCATATGTACCCTAAACTAGTACCAACAAAACTGCCACCCTATCCCGTAGTTTCTACAAGGGGGTCACTTTTTTGGAGTTTCTACTCTAGGGGTGCATCAGGGGGGCTTCAAATGGGATATGGTGTAAAAAAAACAGTCCAGCAAAATCTGTCTTCCAAAAACCGTATGGCATTCCTTTCCTTCTGCGCCCTACCGTGTGCCCGTACAGCAGTTTACGACCACATATGGGGCCATAAATCAGGGCCATAAATATTAAGTTTTGTTTGGCTGTTAACCCTTGCTTTGTAACTGGGAAAAAAAATATTAAAATGGAAAATCTGCCAAAAAAGTGAAATTTTGAAATTGTATCTCTATTTTCCATTAATTCTTGTGGAACACCTAAAGGTGTAAAATCAGTTTTGAATACGTTGAGGGGTGTAGTTTCTAGAATGGGCATTTTTGGGTGGTTTCTATTATGTAAGCCTCACAAAAGGTACTTCAGACCTGAACTGGTCCTTAAAAAGTGGGTTTTTGAAAATTTCAGAAAAAGATTTGCTTCTAAACTTCTAAGCCTTGTAACATCCCCAAAAAATTAAATATCATTCCCAAAATGATCCAAACATCAAGTAGACATATGGGGAATGTAAAGTAATAGCTATTTTTGTAGGTATTACTATGTATTATAGAAGTAGAGATATTGAAACTTAAAAATTTGGTAAATTTTGGTATTTTTTTATAGATAAAAATGTTTTTTTTTTTTTTGTCGTGTCATGAAGTACAATATGTGACGAAAAAAACTATCTCAGAATGGCCTGGATAAGTCAAAGCATTTTAAAGTTATCACCACATAAAGCGACACTGGTCAGATTTGCAAAAAATGGCCTGGTCCTTAAGGTGAAAATGAGCCCGGTCCCTAAGGGGTTAAATCAGACACCCCCTGCTCTGAAGAGGAGAGGGTGTCTGGCTTACAGAAAAAGGTAAGAAATTGATGGAAACACCACCAAAATGGTTTGGAAACTGCATGGGGAGGACATCTGGATGCATTTTTGACTCCTATTACCTATGACATACAATAGACAACCACACAAAGTCTATATGCCAAAAGCCGGGTATGTGCAAACCAACAATTTATCCATGAGACAGATACAGTCAGCATACCTTACAATGGCAGCCTTGTGCACTATGAGACATTCAAAATCAGCTCTCAGCTGACTAAGAGCCAGTAAGCCTCAAAGTTGCTTCATATCTGTTGGATGGCTTGGCTGGACCTGCACACCTAGATCATTATCATTAGGGTGAGAAAAGGTTTTCTGATTGTCCTAACAAAATATTTATTAACCTTTCTATACAGTTTTGTCATTTATACTCATTTGCATAAACATGGGCATATGGGAAAGACATGCAAATGAGCTGCATCTGCCTTGTTTTTCAGCTGAAAATCCATTTGCATGGAAAATATGCGATAAAAATTCACAATTACAATATTCGCGATCTACACTACTCATGAACAGCGCAATCTATTGGAATCATAGTCTTGTCATAACCAATAGGCTGTCACGACAGAGGGTAGGTTTAAGTGCAGCCCTAAACTCCACCCCACCTCTGTCCCTGCCTACTTGCACGGCCCGTCCTAACTGGCAGCATACTACTTGGCGGTCAGGCAGTTTGACATAAGGTTCAAGATTTAGACTCAAGATGAGTAGAGGAGGTCACTACAGGTGGGGCCTGGTGCAATTCCTGCTGCTGTAGCTTCTCCGCCAAATCCTGCACCAATAGGGCGAGACTATGTACCTGGAGGTCACAAGGTCAGGGTCAAAAACAGAGCCGAGGTCCAGAACACACAGAAGGCACAATCTAAAAATTCTGGTGAGGGTAGCAAAACCATTCACGGGCAACCTGTGGCCAGCAGGCTGCCTGTTTAAATTGCAGAATAAGTGGGTCACATGACGTGGCCAGCGTCACGTGACCCAAGTCCAGCCCAAACCATCTGAGCGCCGATAAATTGTGATCTGCACTTAGCACCTCTTTCAGCTAGGAGAATGCTGGCTGCATTGAGGAGGCGTGCGCGGCCGGGTCTTTAAACCACATCACCTGTATAGAAGGGGTATGGAAATGTTTAGGAAAAGGATTATTGCACTGTTTATATGTGTTTTATTATTGCACATATCTGTAAAAAAGGAATATGACCTGTAATTTGATCCAATATGTACATTTGAATGTAAATGTGCAAATTATATCAGAACCTAATAAAATGTATTTAAAAAAAAGCCTATGAAACCAATAGATCGAGCTGTTTATGAGTCATAAACAGCGCCATCTATTTGATTCATAGTCTTGTCATAAGACTATGAATCCAATAAATGGTGCTGTTTATGAGTAGTGTTGATCGCAAATATTCTAATCGCTAATTTTTATCACGCAAATGGCGTTTCAGCTGAAAAACAAGCAGATTCAGGTAATTTGCATATGCCTATGATTATGCAAATTAGTTTACATGACAACTGTATAGAAAGGTTATTGAATATTATGTTAGGACAATCAGAAAACTTTTTGTCACCCTAATGATAATGATCTAGGTGCGCAGGTCCACCCAAGCCATCCAACAGTTATGAAGCAACTTTGAGGCTTACTAGGTCTCAGTCCGATAAGATCTGGTTTTGATTGTCTCATAGTGCACAAGGCTGCCATTGTAAGGTATGCTGACTGTATCTGTCTCATGGATAGATTGTTGGCTTGCACATACCCAGCTTTTGGCATATAGCCTTTGTGTGGTTGTCTATTGTATGTCATAGGTAATAGGAGTCCAAGATGTATCCAGACATCCTTCCCATGCTGTTTTCAAACCATTTTGGTGGTGTTTCCATCAATTTCTAACCTTTTTCTGTGAACCAGACACCCTCTCTTCTTCAGAGCAGGGGGTGCATGGTTTAATGCTCAGGTCTCCAATTGATTTTCATTGTGTTCAATTGTGCTCGAGCATACACAGTATTCGGCCGTACACTGCGATGTGCCGAGCATAGCGATGCTCGCTCAACACTAGAAGTACACCCTACATATTTAATATCTATTTTTTTTTACATGTAGCTAAATAAATAATATTACTGGTACTGCAATTAATGTAGGATTTTATCTTATAGGTGTCCCCTGTGACACTAGATGTAAATATCTTACCCACTCTCAAAAATGTGCAAACCTTGCATTTATTATGTCCACATTTAAAACAACCTGTAAGGTCCAAACATGTAGACTTAGTAGCATGTGGCTTCTCCAAAAATAAGCTAAGAGATAACATAGAAGATAGGGTGGAGGCTTTTCGACTGACAATATTAATCCCTGAGGTCAGAATATTCTGCAAACTATCATCTTGATACAAGACAGGGAGATATTTTTTTAATAATACCTTGCACTTTCTCAAACTGACGACTATATGTTGTCATGACTCTCACTTGATTTTGTTCCAAAGTCGTGACAACATATAGTTAAAATGAAAAATGAAAATGCAAAAACGAAAATTGGACTGGTCCTTAACCTCTTAAGGACATAGGGCGTACAGGTACGCCCTTGTGCCCTGGTACTTAAGGACACAGGGCGTACATGTACGCCCTGTGTATTTTCGATCACTGCCGTGCGGCTGGCAGTGATCGGAACCCGGTGCCTGCTCAAATCATTGAGCAGGCACCTAGGCTAAATGCGCGGGGGGGTCCCGTGACCCCCCCATGTCGGCGATCGCGGCAAACCGCAGGTCAATTCAGACCTGCGGTTTGCTGCGATTTCTGAAGTTTCTGGTCCCCGCAGTCCCTGACCGCGGGGATCAGAAACTTTATATGCCAAAAAAAAAGTTTTATTCACCCCCCCCTGCACCCCCGAATGATTTTTATGGTGGCGGGAGGTGCAGGGGGAGGGTTGCGGGCGGTGTGGGCGGTGCGGGAGGCGGGCGGTGCGGCAGGCGGGATCGCGATCCCCCGCCCGCCTCCCCTTGTATAATCGTTGGCGTCTAGTGGGGATACCAGGGTGCCAGCACATTGCTGGCACCCTGGTATAAACGGCTGACATCTGCGATGCGATGTCAGCCGTTTAACCCTTTCCATACAGCGGTCCGTACGGACCGCTGTATGGAAAAGGTTAACAGCGCAGGGAGCTCCCTCCCTCTCCCATCGGGGGGCTGCTGTGCCTTTGCAGCCCCCCGATGGGGAGGGAGAGAGCCCCCAGAGAGCCCCCCGAGAGATCCCCTCCTTACCCTTCACCGTCTGCGAAGTTCTGAGCAGACGGGGAGGGTTCCCATGGCAACAGGACGCCTCTCAGGCGTCCTGCTGTCCATGGTGCTGAAAGGCATAGATCTGTTCAGTGTAAGTAAAATACAGTACAGAACAATATATATTGTACTGTACTGTATTATACAGACATCAGACCCACTGGATCTTCAAGAACCAAGTGGGTCTGGGTCAAAAAAAAGTGAATAAAAGTGAAAAAAAAGTAAAAATAAAAAAACACATTTATCACTGATAAAAAATGAAAAAAATAAAATTCCCTACACATGTTTGGTATCGCCGCGTCCGTAACGACCTGATCTATAAAACGGTCATGTTACTTTACCCGAACGGTGAACACCATAAAAATAAAAAATAAAAAACTATGATGGAATTGAAATTTTGCCCACCTTACTTCCCAAAAAAGGTAATAAAAGTGATCAAAAAAGTCGCATGTACGCCAAAATTGTAACAATCAAACCGTCATCTCATCCCGCAAAAATCATACCCTACCCAAGATAATCGCCCAAAAACTGAAAAAACTATGGCTCTTAGACTATGGAAACACTAAAACATGATTTTTTTTTGTTTCAAAAATGAAATCATTGTGTAAAACTTACATAAATAAAAAAAAAGTATACATATTAGGTATCGCCGCGTCCGTATCGCCCGGCTCTATAAAAATATCACATGATCTAACCCCTCAGATGACCACCGTAAAAAAATAAAAATAAAAACGGTGTAAAAAAAGCCATTTTTTGTCATCTTACGTCACAAAAAGTGTAATAGCAAGCAATCAAAAAGTCATATGCACCCCAAAATAGATGCCAATCAAACCGTCATCTCATCCCGCAAAAAATGAGACCCTACTTAAGATAATCGCCCAAAAACTGAAAAAACTATGGCTCTTAGACTATGGAGACACTAAAACATTTTTTTGGTTTTAAAAATGAAATCATTGTGTAAAACTTACATAAATAAAAAAAATTGTATACATATTAGGTATCTCCGCGTCCGTGACAACCTGCTCTATAAAATTACCACATGATCTAACCTGTCAGATGAATGTTGTAAATAACAAAAAAAAAAACGGTGCCAAAAAAGCTATTTCTTGTTACCTTGCCGCACAAAAAGTGTAATATAGAGCAACCAAAAATCATATGTACCCTAAACTAGTACCAACAAAACTGCCACCCTATCCCGTAGTTTCTAAAATGGGGTCACTTTTTTGGAGTTTCTACTCTAGGGGTGCATCAGGGGGGCTTCAAATGGGACATGGTGTCAAAAAAACGTCCAGCAAAATATGCCTTCCAAAAACCATATGGTGTTCCTTTCCTTCTGCGCCCTGCCGTGTGCCCGTACAGCTGTTTACGACCACATATGGGGTGTTTCTGTAAACTACAGAATTAGGGCCATAAATAATGAGTTTTGTTTGGCTGTTAACCCTTGCTTTGTAACTGGAAAAAAAATATTAAAATGGAAAATCTGCCAAAAAAGTGAAATTTTGAAATTGTATCTCTATTTTCCATTAAATCTTGTGCAACACCTAAAGGGTTAACAAAGTTTGTAAAATCAGTTTTGAATACCTTGAGGGGTGTAGTTTCTTAGATGGGGTCACTTTTATGGAGTTTATAATCTAGGGGTGCATCAGGGGGGCTTCAAATGGGACATGGTGCCAAAAAAACAGTCCAGCAAAATCAGCCCTCCAAAAACCAAACGGCGCACCTTTCACTCTACGCCCCGCTGTGTGCCCGTACAGTAGTTTACGGCCACATATGGGGTGTTTCTGTAAACAGCAGAGTCAGGGCAATAAAGATACAGTCTTGTTTGGCTGTTAACCCTTGCTTTGTTAGTGGAAAAAATGGGTTAAAATGGAAAATTAGGCAAAAAAATGAAATTCTCAAATTTCATCGCCATTTGCCAATAACTCTTGTGCAACACCTAAAGGGTTAACGACGTATGTAAAATCAGTTTTGAATACCTTGAGGGGTGTAGTTTCTTAGATGGGGTCACTTTTAGGGAGTTTCTCCTCTAGGGGTGCATCAGGGGGCTTCAAATGGGACATGGTGTAAATAAACCAGTCCATAAAAATCAGCCTTCCAAAAACCAAACGGCGCACCTTTCACTCTACGCCCCGCTGTGTGGCCGTACAGTAGTTTACGGCCACATATTGGGTGTTTCTGTAAATGGCAGAGTCAGGGCAATAAAGATACAGTCTTGTTTGGCTGTTAACCCTTGGTTTGTTAGTGGAAAAAATGGGTTAAAATGAAAAATTAGACAAAAAAATGAAATTCTCAAATTTCCTCCCTATTTGCCAATAACTCTTGTGCAACACCTAAAGGGTTAACAACGTATGCAAAATCAGTTTTGAATACCTTGAGGGGTGTAGTTTCTTAGATGGGGTCATTTTTGGGTGGTTTCTATTATGTAAGCCTCGCAAAGTGACTTGAGACCTGAACTGGTCCCTAGAAATTGAGTTTTTGTAAATTTCGGAAAAATTTCAAGATTTGCTTCTAAACTTCTAAGCCTTATAACATCCCCAAAAAATAAAATATCATTCCCAAAACAATTCAAACATGAAGTAGACATATGGGGAATGTAAAGTCATCACAATTTTTGGGGGTATTACTATGTATTACAGAAGTAGAGAAACTGAAACTTTGAAATTTGCAAATTTTTTTCAAATTTTTGTTAAATTAGGTATTTTTTGGTGCAAAAAAAATTTTTTTTTTTACTCCATTTTACCAGTGTCATGAAGTACGATATGTGACGAAAAAACAATCTCAGAACGGCCTGGATAAGTCAAACCGTTTTAAAGTTATCAGCACTTAAAGGGACTCTGGTCAGATTTTCAAAAAATGGCCTGGTCCTAAGGTGTAAAAAGGCTGTGTCCTTAAGGGGTTAATGTCTATGCATAAGGGTCTAGTTTCTATTCAATCTTTTTCCTGGCACCACAAATAAATCATCCTTTTTAATTTTCCAGGTCAGCCTTGGCACAAGTGACACTCTATTCCTCTGGATAAAAGAGCCTACCCCTGCTTTGGAGGGGCACATATTCATCAATCCAGTGCAGTCTCAAGACTATATGGCTCTACTATGGTGAGACAATTGACTGTTATTGCACATCTCACTCCTTTGGATTTAGAGGACTCTAATAAAAATAAATTATGTAACTGTTACACAGGACTGTACAATACATTTAAATAACATAACGTGAGAGAGGCATTACTTTGGGCTCCAAGTCCCCAGTGCAAAAGCTGTAATTTGCCATGCCATGTAACTGATGTCAGAGCATGCAATGGAAGATGACGTCTCTGCTTGTATGCACTATATAATTAAAGGGATTTTCTAGCTTTGTGTTAGATCTTGCATGTGCCTAAAATGCATAGCAGAAAACTTTGAACTATACATTACTTTCATATCCTACTCTATTTCCCCACCTCTAGTATCCACGGGTTCCCATTACATGTTGTTTAGTAGGCTCAGCTGCCAATTATGATGTTGGCATGGAGGAAACAACATGTTGGGCAGCAATTAATATGCAGTAATGTAATTAAGTACACATAATCATTCCAGTTTCTAAGCAGGATGCTGCCATGGAGATTGACAGCAGGGTAATGAAGGGTCATTCAAAAAGTTAGCATATTACAAAGTTTGTATTTGAGTTTTAGGCACATTCATGGCTTATAGAAAAAAATGTCCCATCCTTAGCATTGGAACTTACAATAGCTCTACAGCCGAATATCTTGATCTAGAACAGTGGAAGAATTGTCACTCGAACCTTCTTTAAGAAGGTAGACTGTAATATTTATTTAGATTTTTCCAGCGAACATAAGAAGTGGAAAACTAATATTCCTTTTAGTCAATTTAAGAAAGTAAGGCGTAATTGCACTTTAGATAGGGATTTTATTTCCCAAAGCGAAACTATCCGCACTAGATTCCTGCAGAAAGGGTACCCACCCAGGATCATAGAAGCTGCTTTTAATTGAGCTAGGACCTTTACACAAGAAGATTGTTTACCCCAAAATGATAAAATTGTGACTATGAACAGCACTTGTAAACAATATAATATGAACTTTATAACTAGATTCTATAGTAATCATAAGGCCATTAGGGACGTTCTCTCTAAACATTGGTAAATTTTAAATAGAGACCCCTTTTTAAATAACATTCTGCCTACTAGACCTCCACTTACATTTAGGCAAGCTGAAACCTTGAAGAACATCCTTGCACCAAGCAAATTAAGACCACAATTAGAGAAAGGGACCAGACTTGGCAACAGAGCCAGCACCTCCGAAATACCAGTTTTAAGTGCAATCAACCTAAGCTTCTCTGTTGCAGATCAATACTTGTCACTGGCTTCTTCTGTAGTCCTAATGTCCAGTCTTTCCCGATTAAGTGACACCTTCGCTGTGGATCTACTAACATCATCTATCTCCTTGAGTGTCCATGCGGCCTTCAGTATATAGGATGCACTATTCAAACCCTCCGCAACAGATTGAATAAGCATAGATCTAATGTAAAAAATAAATTCCTACAGCATAGTGTTTCTAGACATGCCACTGAACACCACCAAGCCTCCTTTTTAGACTTTTCTATCACGCCCATTGAACGGATAAATTCAAATGATTACAACATTATTCATACCCTGAGGAGACGCGAAATGTTCTGGATTTATAAATGTAATTGTCTGAATCCACATGGCCTCAACGAAGCGTTTGAAATCAACCTCTAATTGTATTTTAGCTTTGACACATTTTCTTTCTTTTTTTCTCTGCATTTTCTCTGGATTTTCATATTTATTGAATTTTAATCATCCACATCCAATTTATTTATTAATCATTTATATATCTTATGTTTATGTACATTTTATTTTATATATATATATATATATATATATATGAAAAATCGGAGCAGCACTATCCGTAGTAAAGCAGTAAACGGAGTGCCAGCAGTCAGATGCATACCAACATTAACGATAAATAGGAAAAGACGAACCACAGTACATCTAGTTGGTGAAAATGTGTGTCCTTTATTCACCCAAGAAGCAACGTTTCAGTCCTCTTATTAGGGCTATTCTCAAGCAAATGAACATCAGTCAGTGATCGATATTTAAAGCGTTACATGCTTTAAATATCGATCACTGACTGATGTTCATTTGCTTGAGAATAGTCCCAGTAAGAGGACTGAAACGTTGCTCCTTGGGTGAATAAAGGACACACATTTTCACCAATTGGATGTGATGCGGTTCGTCTTTTCCTATATACAGTACAGACCAAAAGTTTGGACACACCTTCTCATTCAAAGAGTTTTCTTTATTTTCATGACTATGAAAATTGTAGATTCACACTGAAGGTATCAAAACTATGAATTAACACATGTGGAATTATATACATAACAAACAAGTGTGAAACAACTGAAAATATGTCATATTCTAGGTTCTTCAAAGTAGCCACCTTTTGCTTTGATTACTGCTTTGCACACTCTTGGCATTCTCTTGATGAGCTTCAAGAGGTAGTCCCCTGAAATGGTTTTCACTTCACAGGTGTGCCCTGTCAGGTTTAACCTCTTAAGGACACATGACGTACCGGTACGTCATGATGTCCTGGTACTTAAGGACACATGACGTACCGGTACGTCATGTGTTGTTCCGATCACTGCCGCCCTGCCG
Organism: Bufo bufo; assembly: GCF_905171765.1. Taxonomy (NCBI): domain Eukaryota; kingdom Metazoa; phylum Chordata; class Amphibia; order Anura; family Bufonidae; genus Bufo; species Bufo bufo. Next base: position 471,857,716 of record NC_053393.1, on the reverse strand, counting down.
GCAGTGATCGGAACCCGGTGCCTGCTCAAATCATCGAGCAGGCACCTAGGCTAAATGCGCGGGGGGGTCCCGTGACCCCCCCATGTCGGCGATCGCGGCAAACCGCAGGTCAATTCAGACCTGCGGTTTGCTGCGATTTCTGCAGTTTCTGATCCCTGCGGTCCCTGACCGCGGGGATCAGAAACTTTAGTATTCCTAAAATAGATCTGTATCCCTCCCCCTGCACCCCCCGAGTGATTTTAGCCCGGTGGGAGGTGCAGGGGGAGGGTTGCTGGCGGTGTGGGCGGTGCGGGAGGCGGGCGGTGCGGCAGGCGGGATCGCGATCCCCCGCCCGCCTCCCCTGGTATAATCGTTGGCTTCTAGTGGGTATACCAGGGTGCCAGCACATTGCTGGCACCCTGGTATAAACGGCTGACATCTGCGATGCGATGTCAGCCGTTAACCCTTTCCATACAGCGGTCCGTACGGACCGCTGTATGGAAAAGGTTAACAGCGCAGGGAGCTCCCTCCCTCTCCCATCGGGGGGCTGCTGTGCCTTTGCAGCCCCCCGATGGGAGAGGGAGAGAGCCCCCAGAGAGCCCCCCTCAGCCCTGTGCTTACCCTTCCCCGTCTGCGCAGTTCTGAGCAGACGGGGAAGGTTCCCATGGCAACAGGACGCCTCTCAGGCATCCTGCTGTCCATGGTGCTGAACAGATCTGTGCTAAAAGCATAGATCTGTTCAGTGTAAGTAAAATACAGTACAGAACAATATATATTGTACTGTACTGTATTATACAGACATCAGACCCACTGGATCTTCAAGAACCAAGTGGGTCTGGGTCAAAAAAAAAGTTAAAAAAAGTGAAAAAAAAGTAAAAATCAAAAAACACATTTATCACTGATTAAAAATGAAAAAAATAAAATTCCCTACACATGTTTGGTATCGCCGCGTCCGTAACGACCTGATCTATAAAACGGTTATGTTACTTTACCCGAACGGTGAACGCCATAAAAATAAAAAATAAAAAACTATGATGAAATTGAAATTTTGCCCACCTTACTTCCCAAAAAAGGTAATAAAAGTGATCAAAAAAGTCGCATGTACGCCAAAATAGTACCAATCAAACTGTCATCTCATCCCGCAAAAATCATACCCTACCCAAGATAATCGCCCAAAAACTGAAAAAACTATGGCTCTTAGACTATGGAAACACTAAAACAGGATTTTTTTTGTTTCAAAAATGAAATCATTGTGTAAAACTTACATAAATAAAAAAAAAAGTATACATATTAGGTATCGCCGCGTCCGTATCGACCGGCTCTATAAAAATATCACATGATCTAACCCCTCAGATGACCACCGTAAAAAAATTAAAATAAAAACGGTGTAAAAAAAGCCATTTTTTGTCATCTTACGTCACAAAAAGTGTAATAGCAAGCAATCAAAAAGTCATATGCACCCCAAAATAGATGCCAATCAAACCGTCATTTCATCCCGCAAAAAATGAGACCCTACTTAAGATAATCACCCAAAAACTGAAAAAACTATGGCTCTTATACTATGGAGACACTAAAACATTTTTTTTGTTTTAAAAATGAAATCATTGTGTAAAACTTATATAAATAAAAAAGATTGTATACATATTGGGTATCGCCGCGTCCGTGACAACCTGCTCTATAAAATTACCACATGATCTAACCTGTCAGATGAATGTTGTAAATAACAAAAAATAAAAACGTGCCAAAAAATCTATTTCTTGTTACCTTGCCGCACAAAAAGTGTAATATAGAGCAACCAAAAATCATATGTACCCTAAACTAGTACCAACAAAACTGCCACCCTATCCCGTAGTTTCCAAAATGGGGTCACTTTTTTGGAGTTTCTACTCTAGGGGTGCATCAGGGAGGCTTCAAATGGGACATGGTGTAAAAAAAAAACTGTCCAGCAAAATCTGCCTTCCAAAAACCGTATGGCATTCCTTTCCTTCTGCGCCCTGCCGTGTGCCCGTACAGCAGTTTACGACCACATATGGGGTGTTTCTGTAAACTACAGAATTAGGGCCATAAATAATGAGTTTTGTTTGGCTGTTAACCCTTGCTTTGTAACTGGAAAAAAAATATTAAAATGGAAAATCTGCCAAAAAAGTGAAATTTTGAAATTGTATCTCTATTTTCCATTAAATCTTGTGCAACACCTAAAGGGTTAACAAAGTTTGTAAAATCAGTTTTGAATACCTTGAGGGGTGTAGTTTCTTAGATGGGGTCACTTTTATGGAGTTTCTGCTCTAGGGGTGCATCAGGGGGGCTTCAAATGGGACATGGTGTAAAAAAACAGTCCAGCAAAATCAGCCCTCCAAAAACCAAATGGCGCACCTTTCACTCTACGCCCCGCTGTGTGGCCGTACAGTAGTTTACGGCCACATATGGGGTGTTTCTGTAAACAGCAGAGTCAGGGCAATAAAGATACAGTCTTGTTTGGCTGTTAACCCTTGCTTTGTTAGTGGAAAAAATGGGTTAAAATGGAAAATTAGGCAAAAAAATGAAATTCTCAAATTTTATCGCCATTTGCCAATAACTCTTGTGCAACACCTAAAGGGTTAACGATGTATGTAAAATCAGTTTTGAATACCTTGAGGGGTGTAGTTTCTTAGATGGGGTCACTTTTAGGGAGTTTCTACTCTAGGGGTGCATCAGGGGGCTTCAAATGGAACATGGTGTCAAAAAACCAGTCCATAAAAATCAGCCTTCCAAAAACCATACGGCGCACCTTTCCCTCTACGCCCCGCTGTGTGGCCGTACAGTAGTTTACGGTCACATATTGGGTATTTCTGTAAACGGCAGAGTCAGGGCAATAAAGATACAGTCTTGTTTGGCTGTTAACCCTTGATTTGTTAGTGGAAAAAATGGGTTAAAATGAAAAATTAGACAAAAAAATGAAATTCTCAAATTTCCTCCCCATTTGCCAATAACTCTTGTGCAACACCTAAAGGGTTAACAACGTATGCAAAATCAGTTTTGAATACCTTGAGGGGTGTAGTTTCTTAGATGGGGTCATTTTTGGGTGGTTTCTATTATGTAAGCCTCGCAAAGTGACTTGAGACCTGAACTGGTCCCTAAAAATTTAGTTTTTGTAAATTTCTGAAAAATTTCAAGATTTGCTTCCAAACTTCTAAGCCTTATAACATCCCCAAAAAATAAAATATCATTCCCAAAACAATTCAAACATGAAGTAGACATATGGGGAATGTAAAGTCATCACAATTTTTGGGGGTATTACTATGTATTACAGAAGTAGAGAAACTGATACTTTGAAATTTGCAAATTTTTCCAAATTTTTGTTAAAATAGGTATTTTTTGGTGCAAAAAAAATAATTTTTTGGACTTCATTTTACCAGTGTCATGAAGTACAATATGTGACGAAAAAACAATCTCAGAACGGCCTGGATAAGTCAAAGCGTTTTAAAGTTATCAGCACTTAAAGGGACTCTGGTCAGATTTGCAAAAAATGGCCTGGTCCTAAGGTGTAAAAAGGCTGTGTCCTTAAGGGGTTAATAAGTGGGATTTCTTGCCTTATAAATGGGGTTGGGACCATCAGTTGCGTTGAGGAGAAGTCAGGTGGATACACAGCTGATAGTCCTACTGAATAGACTGTTAGCTGCTTTTTTCTTGCCATAATACAAATTCTAACAGTCTATTCAGATTTGCTCTAAATTTCTAAGCCTTGTAACGTCCCCAAAAAATAAAATGGCATTCCCAAAATGATCCAAGCATAAAGTAGACATATGGGGAATGTAAATTAATAACTATTTTTGGAGGTATTACTATGTATTATAGAAGTAGAGAAATTGAAACTTGGAAATTTGCAAATATTTCTAAATTTTTGGTAAATTTGGTATTTAAAAAAAAATAAAAATGAATTTTTTTACTTCATTTTTCCAGTGTCATGAAGTACAATATGTGACAAAAAAACTATCTCAGAATGGCCTGGATAAGTAAAAGCGTTTTAAAGTTATTCACACATAAAGTGACACTGGTCAGATTTGCAAAAAATGGCCTGGTCCTTATTGGTGAAATATGGCCATGTCCTTAAGGGGTTAAGTGCCGGTCCGGGTTTTGGCAGCACCAGGCTGTCCTTAAATAGGCAGCTGGGGTCAGAAGCCAGGTCTCTGTGTTGGGATCTGGGAGCCTTGTGTCTGGATGACGGCTTGCTACCTGTATGGCATGAAAACAGGTTGGTGCTGCTATGGTCAAGGACTCTTTGAGACAGAATTGCCGCATGGTGTGAATTACCACCAACACCGCAAGGTGACTTTTTTTTCTTGATTATGACTGCTTGTTTTGTCACTTGTCTAAAAGGTGAAAAAAACACTGAACTGTTTGATCCAAAGAACTTGTTGTTGCCTCTATACTGCGTCCGCTAATCCTGTCTACCAGAGCGAAACCCCACTGTATATACAGTCAGGTCCATAAATATTGGAACCAACACAATGCTAACATTTTTGGCTCTATACACCACCACAATTGATTTAAAATGAAACAAACAAGATGTGCTTTAACTGCAGACTGTCAGCTTTAATTTGAGGGTATTTGCATCCAAATCAGGTGAACGGTGTAGGAATTACAACAGTTTGCAGATGTGCCTCCCACTTACAGTCAATTACAGCCTGAAGTCTGGAACGCATAGACATCACCAGACGCTGGGTTTCATCCCTGGTGATGCTCTGCCAGGCCTCTACTGCAACTGTCTTCAGTTCCTGCTTGTTTTGGGGGCATTTTCCCTTCAGTTTTGTCTTCAGCAAGTGAAATGCGGATTCAGGTCAGGTGATTGACTTGGCCATTGCACAATATTCCACTTCTTCCCCTTCTATGTCGCGGTCAGCGCGGACTGTGTCATAGAAGGGGCTAATCCGCCGGCATCAGCTTTTACAGCGATGCTGGCAGATACAGCAGGGGCCCGGCTACCAGGCCCGTGCGATCATCATGACGTACTATTACGCCAAATTGCTGGAACGCAGTGGTTCTCATGACGTAGTAGTACAGTCAGGTCCATAAATATTGGGACATCGACACAATTCTAACATTTTTGGCTCTATACACCACCACAATGGATTTGAAATGAAACGAGCAAGATGTGCTTTAACTGCAGACTGTCAGCTTTAATTTTAGGGTATTTATATCCAAATCAGGTAAACGGTGTAGGAATTACAACAGTTTGCATATGTGCCTCCCACTTGTTAAGTGACCAAAAGTAATGGGACATAATAATAATCATAAATCAAACTTTCACTTTTTAATACTTGGTTGCAAATCCTTTGCAGTCAATTACAGCCTGAAGTCTGGAACGCATAAACATCACCAGATGCTGGGTTTCATCCTTGGTAATGCTCTGCCAGGCCTCTATTGCAACTGTCTTCAGTTCCTGCTTGTTCTTGGGGCATTTTCCCTTCAGTTTTGTCTTCAGCAAGTGAAATGCATGCTCAATCGGATTCAGGTCAGGTGATTGACTTGGCCATTGCATAACATTCGACTTCTTTCCCTTAAAAAAACTCTTTGGTTGCTTTTGCAGTATGCTTTGGGTCATTGTCCATCTGCACTGTGAAGTGCCGTCCAATGAGTTCTGAAGCATTTGGCTGAATATGAGCATATAATATTGCCCGAAACACTTCAGAATTCATCCTGCTGCTTTTGTCAGCAGTCACATCATCAATAAATACAAGAGAACCAGTTCCATTGGCAGCCATACATGCCCACGCCATGACACTACCACCACCATGCTTCACCGATGTGGTGGTATGCTTAGGATCATGAGCAGTTCCTTCCCTTCTCCATACTCTTCTCTTCCCATCACTGTGGTACAAGTTGATCTTGGTCTTCTCTGTCCATAGGATGTTGTTCCAGAACTGTGAAGGCTTTTTTAGATGTCGTTTGGCAAACTCTAATCTGGCCTTCCTGTTTTTGAGGCTCACCAATGGTTTACATCTTGTGGTGAACCCTCTGTATTCACTCTGGTGAAGTCTTCTCTTGATTGTTGACTTTGACACACATACACCTACCTCCTGGAGAGTGTTCTTGATCTGGCCAACTGTTGTGAAGGGTGTTTTCTTCACCAGGGAAAGTATTCTTCGGTCATCCACCACAGTTGTTTTCCATGGTCTTCCGGGTCTTTTGGTGTTGCTGAGCTCACCGGTGCGTTTCTTCTTTTTAAGAATGTTCAAAACAGTTGTTTTGGCCATGCCTAATGTTTTTGCTATCTCTCTGATGTTTTTTTTGTTTTTTTTTCAGCCTAATGATGGCTTGCTTCAGTGATAGTGACAGCTCTTTGGATCTCATCTTGAGAGTTGACAGCAACAGATTCCAAATATAAATAGCACACTTGAAATTAACTCTGGACCTTTTATCTGCTCATTGTAATTGGGATAATGAGGGAATAACACACACCTGGCAATGGAGCAGCTGAGAAGCCAATTGTCCCATTACTTTTGGCCCCTTAACAAGTAGGAGGCACATATGCAAACTGTTGTAATTCCTACACCGTTCAGCTGATTTGGATGTAAATACCCTCAAATTAAAGCTGACAGTCTGCAGTTAAAGCACTTTTGGTTCGTTTTTATTTCAAATCCATTGTGGTGGTGTATAGAGCCAAAAATGTTAGAATTGTGTTGGTGTCCCAATATTTATGGACCTGACTTTGTATGTGTGTGTATATACACTCACCTAAAGAATTATTAGGAACACCATACTAATTCGGTGTTGGACCCCCTTTTGCCTTCAGAACTGCCTTAATTCTACGTGGCATTGATTCAACAAGGTGCTGATAGCATTCTTTAGAAATGTTGGCCCATATTGATAGGATAGCATCTTGCAGTTGATGGAGATTTGAGGGATGCACATCCAGGGAACAAAGCTCCCGTTCCACCACATCCCAAAGATGCTCTATTGGGTTGAGATCTGGTGACTGTGGGGGCCATTTTAGTACAGTGAACTCATTGTCATGTTCAAGAAACTAATTTGAAATGATTTGAGCTTTGTGACATGGTGCATTATCCTGCTGGAAGTAGCCATCAGAGGATGGATACATGTTCTCATTCTGTTTACGCCAAATTCAGACTCTACCATTTGAATGTCTCAACAGAAATCGAGACTCATCAGACCAGGCAACATTTTTCCGGTCTTCAACAGTCCAATTTTGGTGAGCTCGTGCAAATTGTAGCCTCTTTTTCCTATTTGTAGTGGAGATGAGTGGTACCCAGTGGGGTCTTCTGCTGTTGTAGCCCATCCGCCTCAAGGTTGTGCGTGTTGTGGCTTCACAAATGCTTTGCTGCATACCTCGGTTGTAACGAGTGGTTATTTCAGTCAACGTTGCTCTTCTATCAGCTTGAATCAGTCGGCCCATTCTCCTCTGACCTCTAGCATCCACAAGGCATTTTTGCCCAGAGGACTGCCGCATACTGGATGTTTTTCCCTTTTCACACCATTCTTCGTAAACCCTAGAAATGGTTGTGCGTGAAAATCCCAGTAACTGAGCATATTGTGAAATACTCAGACCAGCCTGTCTGGCACCAACAACCATGCCACGCTCAAAATTGCTTAAATCACCTTTCTTTCCCATTCTGACATTCAGTTTGGAGTTCAGGAGATTGTCTTGACCAGGACCACCCCCCTAAATGCATTGAAGCAACTGCCATGTGATTGGTTGACTAGATAATCGCATTAATGAGAAATAGAACAGGTGTTCCTAATAATTCTTTAGGTGAGTGTATATATATATATACACACATTCATATTTATATATTCTTAACATTATATTTTTGTTAATTTGTTATGAGACTTTTGCAAAATACCTTTCTTTGATTTGACCAATAGTTTTTTAGGGGTCATTTAAGCTTAAACCCCCCCTGCTATGACCGTAAACACTGCCCCACTCCCTTTTTGCAGCTTGCTCTGCTGTTCTGCCGTTTCCTTTAAGCTTGCTATCCCTCTGGTCGGGCTGTACAGTCTAGTGTACGCCCATGTGGTTAGCGTCTGGTTCCCACAGCATCGTGCGGTCACGTGCCCGCTACTGCGGTCACATGACCGCAACTCCGCTACCGATTGTCCTGGTGTTGCCGGGCATCGCTCTAGGGCCCAGCCCCTTTAGTATTCTGATAAGTTTTAATATCACCACTTGAACCACCAATGATTTTACATTCTTAAATACATTCTATAAACTAATGAATTATAATTATAAATTAATGAATAATTTTACTCTACACCAGGATGACACCTGGACATGTTAGGACCACCCACTTTATCCCATGACCCTCGTTTTTCGCGTTTTTTTTTGTGTTTATATGCCTGTACAGGTGTATTATGTGTGTATGAGCATTTCGCACCTGAAGAGGAGTTCTCTCCCCGAAACGTGTTGTATTAGCTGCTAATAAATATTGAAGACATTTCTACAATACTTACGGACTAATTGGCTGGTTCCTTGCACCGTTGGATGATCCTCTTCTGATCTGAACCATCCCCAGCAGGGGCGTAGCTAGAAATGCATGGGCCCCATAGCAAAAAAAAATTATGGGCCCCCCCCCCTTCATAACAGTGTCCCTGACAGTGACTGACCCCCAACAGGGGGTGGAGGCCGACAACTATTGTAAGACGGACCCCGCGTTCCTTATGTAAGTGAGCTTAAAGGGAACCTGTCACCAAAAAATCACTTATTAAGCTGTTAATAGTACCTTATAGTGCTGCATAGTAGTTTCCTAATGCACTTTTTCTTCATTTAGCCTCCTTGAGAAATCGATGTTTTATTCAGCCGCTGCCCCGTGCTTCAAGTCAGGTTTGAAGTCAAGGGGGCAGCGGCCTAGGCGTCTCCAATCCTGCTCTTCCCGCCGCCTTTATTGACACGCCGGATCTCAGTGCCGGGACCGCGCTCCCAGCCCGCATGCGCAGTAAAGGGCTGCTGTATCCTGTAGCGCGATCCAGGCTCCGGCTCGTACACTCAGCCGGCTTCAGTTTCGCTACTGCGCATGCGCCCGCCAGCCTTACATACTAGCGCAGTTACAGAAGATGCTGGCCGCATGCGCAGTAGCGAAACTGAAGCCGGCTGAGTGTACGAGCCGGAGCCGGGATCGCGTTACAGGCTACAGCAGCCCTTTACTGCGCATGCGGGCTGGGAGCGCGGTCCCGGCACTGAGATCCGGCGTGTCAATAAAGGCGGCGGGGAGAGCAGGATTGGAGATGCCTAGGCCGCTGCCCCCTTGACTTCAAACCTGACTTGAAGCAGGGGGCAGCGACTGAATAAAACATTGATTTCTCAAGGAGGCTAGATGCGGCTAAATGAAGAAAAAGTGCATTAGGAAACTACTATGCAGCACTATAAGGTACTACATACTAGTACATACTTTGCACAAGTTTATTATTTACAACTTAAAGGGAACCTGTCACCAAAAAAATCGCTTATTAAGCTGTTAATACTATTTTTTGGTGACAGGTTCCCTTTAAGTTGTAAATAATAAACTTGTGCAAAGTATGTACTAGTATGTATACTACTATCTAATAATCCTTATCTATCACTTGACACTTCACTAACTTACTGGGGACAGTCAGGACTCCTCTCCACGCCAGACTTTTTCTTTTTACTGTGGCAGACTGCTGGCAGTGCACAAAAGATCAGAATCCATTCACTTCTGTATTGATGACACATCCTGAAGATCAATTAGGCACACTGGGCGCGGGGGGGCAGGCAGGCAGGCTCCCGCTCTTCACATTCAAAATAGGCAGCCGGCGGCAGCGTAACGTGACGTCATTCACTCCGTCACGCCGCACGTGCATGGCTGGCAGTGCAGGAGGCGGAGCACAGGGGTGTGATTAGGCTGTGCCCAGGCACACCTCCTGCGCACGCCTATGGGTACGCCCCTGTTCCGGCCCCCTCCACCACCTGCCTCATCTTCTGCCCCGGGCCCGCCTGCTCCAGTCCTGAGTCCTGACTTGACGCGGCTTCCCCCCAGCCAGGCCTGAGCCGCGGACCGCCCACGCCCCACCCACTACATTGGGCGGGCGGTCGGGCCTGGCTGCCAGTGCCTGTGTGTGTGTTAATAAAAAAATAAAAAAAAGAAGAATGCGATCCGGACGGGCCCCCAGTGGCGTAGGGCCCCATAGCCACTGCTATGGTTGCTATGGCGATCCCTACGCCACTGATCCCCAGCATGACCTATGAAGAGAGCTTTACTTACAGTACTTGCTTCCCACAGCTCTATTTGGGTTCCATGGCTCCTGGGACGTCTTCACCGGATTTCTGGTCCCCGACTCCCTGCATGTAAATTTCCTGCATGGAAGCGGTCATGTGCGCTGCTGCAGCCAATGACTGGACTTAGTGGTGACTTCACTGCTGGCTCATGTGCTGCTTGGTGACACATCACTGCTGAGGCCTGTCGCTGGCTGCTTGCACATGACGGTGTCTATGCCTATGTCTAGGACTGGAGTGGCTGGAAGCCGGTAAGTGTAAGGCAACTTTCACATTTGCATTGTTGTTTTCAGGTATTGAGATCTGGCAGTGTTTCCGTTCAGTCCTCATGCATGCTTAATGGAAAGAGATCCGTTCAGGATGCATCAGGATGTCTTCCGTTGCGGCAGCATTCCGTTATGTGACTGAACACAAAAAAAACTTGCAAGCTGCAGTTTTGTGTCTGGTCATAAAAACGAAAAAAAATAAAAAATATGGATCCGGCACTGAAAATAATGAAAGTCATTGGTGACGGATCTGTTTTTTTAGGACACAAAGAGGATCTCTGTGTGATATCAGGAACAGTTAAAGCAGCGGTCCCAAAAATTTGAGTAAGTCCCTTCTCCAGAAAAACAACCAAAGTACATGTATATGGGTCCGCGCTAGGTTTCCACAGGCAGGCGTTTCACTCACAGGAAGATTCCATGGAGATTCCACGATGTCACCAGTACATCTCCAATATCAATCTCGATACCGACCAGCAAAGTTTTTTCTCCTTCAGGATGCCCTATACACACTTTTTACCAATCGATGTTTGTAAGTACAATAAATCTTACTGAATAATAAACACCCTGGGTATTGCACTATGTTTTGTTTCTCCTGAAGGAGAAAAAACTTTGCTGGTCGGTATCGAGATTGATATTGGAGATGTACTGGTGACATCGTGGAATCTCCATGGAATCTTCCTGTGAGTGAAACGCCTTTGGCTGTTTTTTTAGGAGCCTAAAAAAAGAAATGTCACCCATTGACTTTCAGTGTATTTTAGTGACTGATTTTGGATTTTGATCCATTTTGATTTCACACAATTGCATCCTAACAGAAACATCCTGATGTGCAAAATCAAAACGGATCCGTTTAATTCCGGTATTGAGATCCTCTGCCGGATCTCGATACTGGAATTAACAACGCAAGTGTGAAAGTAGCCGAACTCTTTCATTAGGTCATAAATGCTATAGGACATAACTAAATAGTGAAGATTCTTGGAAAACCCCTGTACATACACACTAACTGTATGACTATCCAGCAGTTATTTGAGCTAAAATCTCTCAACTATTTTTGCTCAGTGCATATTGCTGGCTCTCACGATTTACATTTTGGAAATTGTAGCCTTTACTCAAAATAGTATATCGTAATGCGCTGTCGATAAAAGTGAATGCAGTGCGTTATAGAACATTACATCAGATGTTCCAAAGGCAACCAGAAAAATTGTTGTAATATCTTAACAAACCCTTCAAGATATTCACTTTTCTTATTTTTATTTGGTGATAAACCTAAATGTTACCTATAAATATGATTCACAGCAGCTATTAAACAAGCCTATAACTGCCCCTCAAAATTAACCTGTAATTATAATCATTCCTTTCCAGTGGATCATCTTTCATCATCCAGTCATTTGTGTCACCATCACAATCACAAAGTAACATCCCCTTAGCTTATTGGTCTCTAGAGACAAATGCAATTTTGGGATTATTTAGTTTTTGGAGCCAAAGCGAGGTCACCTCTTCATTACAACGTGTGGCAACATCTGCTTTATGCCTCCTTTAATGTTTTTTCTTTGCTTCCTAGTTTTAAAAATGGTTCCCTGATGAGAGAGAAAATCAGAGACAACTGTTCATCTGCCTCCTGGGAAGAGTTTTCTACCATTTTGAGATCGACTCCACCTGGAAACAATGGCCATATAGGTATTTCTATAAATATAGTGCACATTGCCCTGCCCGGAAAATAACCTGGTGAAATGGACAAATACTGTATAGCGATATGCACAAAAGCTAAAGGATATATATAACCAAGTCATATAAACTCTGCATTCTGTTACATCTACCATACCAACCAGGAAATACACAGTACACAATTAATCCAAATATATATTTTATTAATTCATCTCAAATAATACAGTATTAAAAAGTCAGTAGCAGTATACATATACAAAAGAACAGAACCACAATGGGCATGTAATGCACCAAGAAGAGATCCCATCAATGAACTAAGCGCAGACCATGCTGCACCTATAATACAACATTCATTAGGGGATAACGTGCACTAGGCACTTTAAATGTTATTTATTGTAGGAGGCTTGAGTGTCGAGGAGAGCGTAGACAGCATGCAGCTTTGATGTGCCTTTGGTTCCCCTTCCCCTACCGGCCTTGGTCACGGGCACACCCTCTGCCCTTTGTACATTATTATATTAAAGGGGTTGCCCCACAAAAATATTCTACAGTTTTCAAACCAGCACCTGGATTTGAATTCTTTTGTAATTTCATGTAATAAAACATTTAGCATAGCCACCTTATGGCTATCTTTATAGCGCCACCTGCAGTTTATTTTCTTATTTCTTTGTCCGTCTCACTGAGAAGGCTGCATATGCTCAGTTTAATTGTTCAACTGCCTCCTGAGCTGTGATGGGGAGAGAGCTGCAGCAGAAAAGACACTCCCCTTGGGCTGTCAGCTTGATATAAATCTAACAGAGCAATTCATAGGGAGATCTCTGGATCCATGTGAGGTGCAGGGCTGGTTCTAGCTTCATTAGGCCCCTTTCACATGAGTGAGTTTTCCGCGCGGGTGCGATGCCTGAAGTGAACGCATAGTATCCGCACTGAATCCTGACCCATTCATTTCAATGGGTCTGTGTACATGAGCATTTTTTTTCACACATCAGTTCTGCGTTGCGTGAGAATCGCAGCATGTTTTATAGTCTGCGTTTTTCACGCAGCCCTGGCCCCATAGAAGTGAGTGGGGCTTCAGTGAAAAACGGATTGCATCTGGATGTGATGCGTTTTTCACTGATTGTTACTAGGAGATGTTGTTTGTAAACAATCAGTTTTTTTCATGCCTATGAAAAACTCCTGAAAACGCATTGCACCCGCGCGGAAGAAACTGAACTCAATGCAATCGCAGACAAAACTGACTGAACTTGCTTGCAAAATGGTGCGAGTTTCACTGAACGCATCCTGAGCCAATCCGTATAGTTTGTATGAGAGAAGCCTTAGAAAGAGTTTGTCATGTACTATATATGTATGATTTTAAGTTTGTAGGATTTATTACTATGGTATTTCTCACATGCTTCTAGTGTGCAGTACCACTCTTAGCCTCCAGATGCCACCCTAGAGCTTCTCTACTCAACCTCAATGGTATACATGACAAAATATTATTTTACTGCTGACACTAATATTTTATGTTTGTTTCTTAGGCTTTTACTTTGATGTAATGGAAATCACCCCACAAGCTGTTGGTGTTCACAGGTTCAATGCTGAAAACCTAAAGGTACATTATAATGAGCAAGACGCTTAGACTGACTTTCACGCTGAAGATGCGTTCACACATGGCTGATTCGTTGCAGAAGCTTCTATGATTTAAAAAAATCCATCACATGTTTGAATAGATTGGTTTCTGATGATTTCTGCAAGCCCTGTATAGATAAAAGTTGCAGAAATTTCTGCAACAAGCTAGCCATGTGTGAATATTCAGTTTCAAGCTCTGTACTTCAATGACAACATTCCATTATTTTTTTTAAGTAGGTCTACTATCCAGTTTTAATCCAAATTAGCAGGCAAAACATACTGGCTCCAGTCTCCTGCTTTATAGTACCCCAAAATAGGGTACTTTCCAATTGTTTCTTGTTGCAGATAGCTGGAACTTATAAATAAACGACCAACTGGCTTGATCCCAAACTAAGGAGCATATAGGTGAGCCCTATAAAACCCTAAGAGCTCTCCCTGACTGCTATGCACATGCAAGGGTCTCAATGGTAGACGATTGCATGCCCACGTACCTAAGACTGTGTGACACCTGAAAACCCTATAATAGTGAGGGGACACGACCACCGGCTCCCTGCACTTAATACGGACGGAGTCAGGGTCATCTAGAATCAAGCCAGCAAGGAAACTCAATAAAGGAAAAGACTTATCTGAGCAAGCAGCAGCAGCCTCCAGCAGTGAACCCTTCATCCAGGAAGTAGTATAAACCGCAAAGTGAGGCAGTATGGGAGGGAATATAAAGGAAGACGATTAGTCTAAATAAGTGACACCTGGCAGAAGGAAAGGAGATGACAAAGTGAAACCAAAACAAAGAACGTCATACAAGAGGTAGAGAAGAACGTCAGCCAGACCTTCTCACAGAACTGGCGGTGACAATAATGTACTGATGTATTGAAGAACCCAATTTATCTCTGTATGGATCAGTTAGGGTTAACCATCCTGACTCTGCCCCTATAGGAAGAAAGGTGATGGACTTCTGTTCCCTAGTTTTGAATAGCCGAGGAGGTGAGAGGAGCTACATGTGCTCACTTCTTGGAGCTTTGCATAAAGAGATTAATCTCTACTTTACAGTACTCCAGAAAAGAGAGAGAAAGCACTAGAAGGTCCAGAATCTGCAAGGCTGAGCATTGGAATCAGTCAGCAAGGTATTCACTGCTTAAGGCACATAAAGACTTTACTACAGTGAGAGGGACATTACCAATATACCCTTCCACACTTTGATACAGTCCTGGCCAGCGGTATCTTAACCCTGTACCCTCCAGCTTGAAATTAGAGATACGTTTACGAAAACTTTATTGTCAACCTTAGATTCTGCAGAGAGGGACTTTGGAGAAATAAAGGAAAGAAGTGCTACGACCCCCATCCTTGTTTATATTCATACATCGCTATCTGGGAAGATTTCTTCTGTGAATTGTTAGGAGTTTTGATAACATTGGATGTACTACAACTCCCAATCTACACTTTAGTAAGAGAGAGACTTCTCTATTTTCTACGAGTGGCTTGGTTACTGACTCCAGCACCATTCGCTGGCCACAGCACCTACATCTCATGTCTTGCACCTATACAACACTCATAACGCCAAGGGCATCCCCAACTACCACCAGGAAGGAGCTCCCACTTCAGGGTGTTCCCCGAGGGAGGAAAGGGTGCACCCTCCTGTTACTCTCCGGCCCCATATCATGGTTGCAATACCCAGACTCCCGCAGTTCTACTGATCCAGACCTAAATTACCCTCAAAGTAACTTATAGTATGGGGAGAACAGAATGTTGTTACCCTAAGGGTCCATTCACACGTCCGTTTTTTCTTTCCTGATCTGTTCCGTTTTTTGCGGAACAGATCAGTACCAGATCTGGACCCATTCATTTTCAATGGGTCCTGGAAAAAAACGGACAGCACAATGTGTGCTGTCCGTTTCCGTTGTTCCGTTCCGCATGTCCGTTTAAATATAAAACATGTCCTATTCTTTTCCTGGAAAATCGGATCCTGGTACAATACAAAGTCAATGGATCCGCAAAAAACGGATGACATACGGATGTCATTCCGTATGTCATCCGTTTTATACGGAATCCGTTCCTGGAAATTACATTAAATTATTTTTTTTTTTTAAAGAAGTCCAAACAACTTTATTTGCTTATTGAAATTTATACATGTTGCGGATCCGCAAAAAACGGATGAAATACGGATGACATACGGAAACATTTTCAGGAACAACGGATCCGCAAAAAACGGACCGAAAATCGGATTATAGAAAAATACTGACGTGTGAATGTAGCCTAATACTGACTCCAAAATACAACCTTAGGTCGCATTCAGATGACTGTGTTTTGCGGTCCACAAATTGCCGTGTGCACTCTGCATTTTGCGGAAAGCGCGTGGCCAGCCCTATGATAGAAATGCCTATTCTTGTCCGCAATTGCAGCCAAGAATAGGACATGCTCTATCTTTTTTGCTAGACTACAGAACGGAAGTATGGACATGGACAGCACACGGAGTGCTGTCTGCATCTTTTGCGGCCCTATTGAAGTGAATGGGTCTGCATCCATCCGCAAAATTCTGGAACAAATGCGGACATATAGGGTTGTGTGAATGATCCCTTACACGTATTGACCAACGTTTACTTAGGTGAGTGTGGCCAGATTTTAGCTGTAAATTTTGCATAGTTTGGAGCATCTAGGGTAAGAGAGATTACCTGTGCCTAACCTGATAAAAGATTGTTACTGGGAGTTACGTGGCTTATGTGACATTTTGTACCTAAAAGTGTGCTACAATTTGGGCGTTAAATCCTTTCTCAGACTAAGGGTCCATTCACACATCCGTATGTGTTTTGCGGATCAGCGGATCCACAAAACACGGACACCGGCAATGTGTCCGCACATTGCCGGGACTATAATAAAAAATGCTTAATCTTGTCCGCAATTGTGGACAAGAATAGGATATGTTCTATTTTTTTCGGGAACCAAATTGCAGACCCGAAAGTGCATAGAAATGAATGGGTCCGCAATTCCGTTCCATTGCGGACGTGTGAATGGAGCCTAAGGGCTTGTTCACACACCATTGCCCCTCCGTGCCCGTGCTGTGGACCGCAAATTGCAGTCCGCAATGCACGGGCACCGGCTGTGGGGCTGCCGCATGTGGATCGCGACCCCATTCACTTGAATGGGGTCCACGATCCGTCCGTTCTGCAAAAAGATAGAGCAAGTTCTATCTTTTTGCGGTGCGGAAGCACAGAACGGAACCCACGAAAGCACTCTGTAGTTCTTCCGTAGGGTTCCGTGCTTCTGTTCCGTTCCGCACCGCATCTCCGGGTTTGCGGACCCATTCAAGTGAATGGGTCTGCATCCGTGATGCGGAATGCACACGGCCGGTGCCCCGTGTATTGCGGACCCGCCATATGCTGGCTGCAATACGGCAACGGAGGGGCAACGGCCGTGTGAAATAGCTCTAAGCCAAAAAATTGTTGGTAAACAGTTAGACAAAATTGTCTATTTCTGCACCAAATTTATCTAAGTTTATGTTTTCTACAGGATTAGTAAATCTGCCCCATAACCACATTATAGAAATATCTTATAGCTGTATACTTATACAGGTTCTTCTAAAAAAATTAGACTTTCATATATTTTAGATTCATTACACACAACTGAAGTAGTTCAAGCCTTTTCTTCTTTTAATATTGATGATTTTGGCATACAGCTCATAAAAACCCAAAATTCCTATCTCAAAAAATTAGCATATTTCATCCGACCAATAAAAGAAAAGTGTTTTTAATACAAAAAAAGTCAACCTTCAAATAATTAAGTTCAGTTATGCGCTCAATACTTGGTCGGGAATCCTTTTGCAGAAATGACTGCTTCAATGCGGCGTGGCATGGAGGCAATCAGCCTGTGGCACTGCTGAGGTGTTATGAAGGCCCAGGATGCTAGCGGCCTTAAGCTCATCCAGAGTGTTGGGTCTTGCGTCTCTCAACTTTCTCTTCCCAATATCCCACAGATTCTCTATGGGGTTCAGGTCAGGAGAGTTGGCAGGCCAATTGAGCACAGTAATATCATGGTCAGTAAACCATTTACCAGTGGTTTTGGCACTGTGAGCAGGTCCCAGGTCGTGCTGAAAAATGAAATCTTCATCTCCATAAAGCTTTTCAGCAGATGGAAGCATGAAGTGCTCCAAAATCTCCTGATAGCTAGCTGCATTGACCCTGCCCTTGATAAAACACGGTGGCTCTGGATGTTTCTACTCCAGACTCAGTCCACTGCTTCCGCAGGTCCCCCAAGGTCTGGAACCGGTCCTTCTCCACAATCTTCCTCAGGGTCCGGTCACCTCTTCTCGTTGTGCAGCGTTTTCTGCCACACTTTTTCCTTCCCACAGACTTCCCACTGAGGTGCCTTGATACAGCACTCTGGGAACAGCCTATTCGTTCAGAAATTTCTTTCTGTGTCTTACCCTCTTGCTTGAGGGTGTCAATGATGGCCTTCTGGACAGCAGTCAGGTCGGCAGTCTTACCCATGATTGCGGTTTTGAGTAATGAACCAGGCTGGGAGTTTTTAAAAGCCTCAGGAATCTTTTGCAGGTGTTTAGAGTTAATTAGTTGATTCAGATGATTAGGTTAATAGCTCGTTTAGAGAACCTTTTCATGATATGCTAATTTTTTGAGATAGGAATTTTGTGTTTTCATGAGCTGTATGCCAAAATCATCAATATTAAAACAAGAAAAGGCTTGAACTACTTCAGTTGTGTGTAATGAATCTAAAATATATGAAAGTCTAATGTCTATCAGTACATTAGGGTTGTTGCGGGTATCGAAATTTCGATACCCAATCGATACTTTTGTCCCGGTATCGATACGATACCGGGATTTCCGTTTTTTCGATACTGGGCTGCGCTTCTGCGCAGTCTAGTATCTCTGAACATGAGCGCGCTGCTATCGGCGCGCTCATGTTCTCTCTCAGCAGCACGGGGAGAAGGAAGCTGTCCTCCCTCCCCCTGTGCTGCTGCCGATGCCACCAATGAGAAGAGAGGGGCGGAGGAGGGGCGGCAATGAGAAGAGAGGGGCGGAGGAGGGGCGGCAATGAGAAGAGAGGGGGTGGAGGAGGGGCGGCAATGAGAAGAGAGGGGCGGAGGAGGGGCGGGCGCACTGCGCCACCAATGATAGGATTACTATCGGAGCGATGGGAGGAGACATCAGCTTCACTAGTGGGCGTTCCTTTTCCCTGCGCTGCGATTGGACAGCGCTACAGCCAGGGAGAAGGAACGCCCACTAGTGAAGCTGATGTCTCCTCCCATCGCTCCGATAGTAATCAGCAGCATGTGGAGCAGGAGAGGAGACAGTAATGGGGCACTGCGGGCGAACGGAGCGGCGCCCAGGACTAAATGGTGAGTGCTGAGACATCGCTGGGCGCCGCTCTGTGTGGCCTAATAGTGAAAGTCTGGACTCATATACAGTAGTCAGTCTTTAACACATACAGGAGGCGGGTGCCGGCAGCAGAATCGCATTGCCGGCACCCTGCCCCTGACAGGGAGCTGCGATCAGCGGCAGTTAACTGCCGCTGATCTGCTAGTACCCGCCTCCTGTATAAAGGGGTAAAATCATTGGTGGTGCAGTGTGCCCCCCCCCCCCTCAATCCCCCCATCCCATTAAAATCATTGGTGGCACAGTGCGCCGGCCCCTCTCAACCCTCCAGTATTAAAATCATTGGTGGCAGTGGCCACAGGGACCTCTCCACTCCCCCTCATTGGTGGTGCAGTGGCAGCTTCTGATCGGAGCCCCAGCTGTGTAAGCCTGGGGCTCCGATAGGTTACCATGGCAGCCAGGACGCTACAGAAGCCCTGGTTGCCATGGTAACATCCCTGATGCTGTGTGCACAGAGCAGCAGGGACAGTGTGGAGTCCTATTCACCCTGATAGAGATCTATCAGGGTGAATAGGAAAAGGGATGAAAGATCCCAGGTTCTAGACCCTAAGGGGGGAAATAGTTATTAAATAAAAAGTGAAAAAAAAAAAACACTAAAATATGAAGTATAAATCACCCCCCTTTTCCCAATTTCACATATAAAATATATAAATAAACATATTACATCGCCACGTCAGAAAAGTCCAAACTATTAAAATATAAAAAAAAAATCTAGGTGGTGAATGCCGGAACAGAAAAAATAAAATAAAAACTGCGCGATTCGCCATTTTTAAAAATGAGGAATGCACGTGGCTTTTTTTGTTTATTTTTTTCGCGTGGTATCGAATGGTATCGAGTATCGCAATACTTTTTCATGGTATCGAAACCGAATCAAAAATTTGGTATCGCAACAACTCTACAGTACATTACAGAAAATAATGAACTTTATCACAATATGCTAATTTTTTTAGAAGAACCTGTATATTACAAACATCTTAAAGGAACTAATTCATTATAGCATTGATGTTATCCCCAACCATTGCCAAACAGCGTAGCAGGGGCCGCATGCTTCATTAGTTACATAGCCGCAGAGGCTTATCCGTATGAGCGACTGCATAGCGCTGCAGTTCATACCATTACCAGGTACAGATGACCCACTGTGCCTATGTAAACAGTGTGGTGATTGGCAAATGTCCTGGTTGACCCCACAAACTAGTGCACCAGTAGTAACCTTGTTGAAACTACCACACCCTTTATCTTTTTGACCATATCTGCAAATGTCACAAATGTCATAACCTAGATAAATCTGCTATTCACTTCCTCTTCATATATTATAGCATTGAACTGTTCAGGTGACATAGCTGCTTAGTGCGGATATACTGTAATGGCCGGTTTACATGGCTTGATTTCTGGGTCAATTATCAGGAACAAACGTTTGTACAAACCCTTGTTCCAGATATTCGGCCTGTGTAAAGGTGCTGCAGATCACCCAATGAACAAGCAAAATGATCATTCATGGGGTGAAATGATCCTTGGTGTGGACACCTCAATCATTGTTTCTGCACAGCAGACTGTGCTATGCAAACAGAAATCTGCTGCCCAGAAACAATGACTTTGTATGAGGATGAGCATTAGTGCAGTCATCGGGTGCACGACAAAGGGTCCCTTAAAGTACATTTTTGTCGTGACGCCAGTTGCAGTGAAGCAACAAGGGCACAGGGCCTCTTTTAGTGATACTGTGGATAGTACCCAGGTGTAGGAATGCCAGAGTGGTGTAGGGCAGCCTATAAGGTCCCTTACGGTGCTCCTACCTGGATACGCTGGACCCCAGGCGTTGCCATCCAAAAGCAGAAAAAAGGGGTAGTAGTAGGGGATGAAGAAAACTTGAGTCCAGACCTTGTATATAGTTGAACAGCAGCTTTATTTGAATTAACGTTCAACAGTCTTCAAACTATATCTTGAAACTGTGGCAGGCAAACTCCTCTCTTCTACATCTGTTGCTCTCTGGCTCTGCTGTACTGACAGGATAGCTCTATAACTTAGCTTTCTCTGGGTGTGCAACTTCTCTTTGTAGTCTGATTCTAAACTGTCCATGGAACTTTACTTCTGGCTTCAGAGGCTTCAAGCTTCTGCCTCCATGTCCAGCAGAGCTGAAGGTGCTCTAGCTGGTCCAGACAGGGCCCGTCCAACAAGGACGTGCTCATGCGTCCTTCCCCATAGCAGGGGGTAAGCTAGAATTTCCCCTAGAAGGGGGTAAGCTAAACTGACCTCTAGCTAGGACACGCCCACCACACTACAGAGGGGGGTTTTAGAATGGAAGGAAAAGCTCCTTTCTCTGTGCTTTTATTGTGTAAAAAAAACCGATTTGATAGATATGAAAATTAACCTTAGATGAGTCCTGTCCCTGAAATGAGTCCAGCATGAAGGAGCCCAGCACCGCCCTGCATCCTCCGAATTTCCTCCTTGCTCCCCGACGTCACAAAGCTAGAGCGCCGGCATCTCGCGATGCACGAGGTAGCGCATGGACAGTGTTGGCATAGTGTTCCTTCCCTGTGCTGGCATCAGCCTCGGAACGAACTGTGCATGCGCTAGCTTGCACATCACCAGATTATGGCGCTCTAGCTTTGTGACGTCAGGGAGCAAGGAGGAGATTCGGAGGATGCGGCGCGATGCTGGGCTCCTTCACGCTGGACTCATCTCAGGGACAGGACACATCTCAGGTTAATTTGCATATCTATCAAATCGTTTTATTTGACACAATAAAAGCACACAGAGCTATGGGGACTGGGTATTGCGGATGTGCTAGTGGCCATCTAGCAACCCATGTCCTCAGCTCTATACACAAAATCCAGGTGACAGGTTTCCTTTAAAGGGCTTCTGTCAGCAGATTTGTACCGATGAAACTAGCTGACCTGGTGGCATTGCGCTTGGCATCTGTGTTGGTCCCATGTTCATATGTGCTCGCATTACTGAGAATAATTATGTTTTAATATATACAAATCAGCCTCTAGGAGCAACGGGGGCGTTGTCGTTACATCTACAGGCTCTGCTCTCTCTGTAACTGCTGCATCCTTTTCAGGTAGAGCGGCAGTGAAAACATCATCATGCCTAGCCCTGTCAATCAAAGTGGAGAGGGCATGACCGTTGCAGATAGAGCAGAGCCCCTAGGTGTAATTGCACACCCCCTTTGCTCATTTGCATATAATAAAACATCATTTTTCTCAGTAATGCGGGCACATATTACTGAGAAAAACAGATGACTTCAGCTGCCAAGTGAACATGTAACAGGTCAACCAATTCCCTTTAAGTGGGAAACGGAAGGTGGCCATTTGTTCATCCATACCGCCCTGATGTGGATTAAATAACCATCAATATGTTATCTACCTTACAAATACTAACTGGAGAGCGAGATAACAATCAGCATGGTAACTGCATACCTTATACCGATAGAAGTGACTGAAGGTATCTGTCACATCAGTTAGCAGTCATTTCCAACAATCACATTTTGCTTGCAAATTTATACACACACCATAACTTTTGTGCTTTCTTATTTATTTATTTTAATCAAGGGTGCTTTTAATGTTATGACCCTTTTTAATATCTTATGTTTTATGATAGGTATCAGAATTCCCAAAAGATGTGGAAATCCGAGCACTAATTGAGGGGCAGTTTATGTCTAAGAGGATCTATGCAGAAAGGCTTGGTTATAAAATATGTAAGTTCAACTTTTCTATATTCAGTATCATTTTTATTTAAGGGTTTGTCCTCTGTTTTTCTTAGAAGGGTCCCGTGACAATGAGCTGATCACGTCACTGTGTCCTGCTGGAACCCCCAATGTTCAGATGCAATCTGTTAGGGAACCTAGTAGCAAGTATTCAATTACCCTGCATTGCCCTCATTGCATTACACAAAGTGCTTGTTCACCTTTCGGCATGTTTTCTACAGACACCACGGCGTGGGCAGACCTGCAGTGGTTATAATACATATCTGATCCCCGCCGCTGCGTTCTGTCTGCCCTGCTGCCCCGTCAGCCCTGTAAGTCACGGGACTTCCCCTATCAACATCTGGTTTGACACCGGTTAATGTGATCACTACAGCCAATACAGTCTGTCCACAGCAGTGAGGTGTCCCCCATGTGGCATGTTACTGGGTCATGGCTGGCTCATGACTGCTGCAGCTGTCACGTGACCCAGTCTCAAACCAGATGTTGACATGGGAAGAACCAGGACCTGAAGAGCCAGCGGTGCAGCGATGAAGCTGGAACCCAGTGGGGTGGCTTAGGCAAGAATGATTACCACCTGTCATATTGTGGAGTCTGGAGAAAGCATGCAGAAAGGTGAACAACCCCTTCAAAGGGGTATTCATGTCTCAGCTAGTGTTGAGCAAAGCATTTGAAGCGGAATTCAGTCTGAAGTTTAGGAATGATTTGATTCGCAGTGAATCCAAATTTCCTCGTGCTTGATGGTAATAAATCAGTGGTGGCTGCGCGTGTTACAAAGTGAAAGTAAGAAGCCCGGGATTGTGAGTAATGTTGTGCACACAGCCAAACAGCAGATAGCCATCCCCTGTGATGTTACAGCCCTATAAAACCCTGATCCCGCGCGGTCTCCGTCATTGTCCTGTGAGCTGAGCTTAGAAAGAGACGTTGCAAGCGCTCGTGTGCTAGGGACAGTGTTGCTGATAATGATTAATAGAAGAAAATTGGGGAGGGAGAGTATAGGGAAACTTCAGGGAGAGTGCAGGGAGACTAAGGCTCCATTCAGATGTCCTTAGAATGGGTCACATCCGTTCCGCAATTATCCAGAACGGGTGCGGACTCATTCATTCTCTATGGGGCCGGAAGAGATGCGGAGAGCACGTAGCGTGCATCCGCATTTCCGGAGCGCGGCCCTGATCTTCCGGTCCGCAGCTCCGCAAGAAAGTAGAGCATGCCTTATCCTTGTCCGCAATTGCGGATCCGCAATGCACTACGGACATCTGAATGGAGCCTTATGCTGCATCAGTTTTATTTATTTATTTATTCCTCCATTTACTTATTCCTACATCAGCCGTAAACTAAGATATGAAATTCAATACCAATATGATGGAAGTATTTATTATTCCTGTGCCAGCGTGCCAACCATCCAATACCATTAAGTCTGCATCCTTAGGGGAGCCAGGTCTTAATGATAACCATCCTCATATTTTGCTGGCTTTACTTCTTCCAAATCATCCTTCAAAGTCTTCATGTCCTAGAAAAGTCAGCAAGATGCAGAGAGAGGAGGAGCGGGATGTTCCTGATAACATATTCTCATCGATATTAGATGATGTGGAAAAGGAGGAAAAGCAGATGGCAGGAGAAGTTCTCTCACCTGTAGGGCAGGGGAGCGCTGGGGTTGGAGAAGTGGGTCTTCATTATTAATTGAAAGGCAGCTGCGGGCTAATTGGCCGTGCAGTTCTTCACCAAAACATGGCTGCAACCTGCCCGCAAAGTGGCCGAACCCTAAGGCAGAGTGGCCTCGGTATACCTGATTTATAGTGATTTGTGACAAATTAATTCATAATGAATCAAATTTCTTGTGGAACTTCAGTAAAGCTACTAAATCAATTTTTTCAAAACTTTGCTCACCTCTAGTTAAAACATACCTTTTACTAAAGAAACGCTAAAACTTCATGTCATTCTTTAGCTTATGTGTTTTGCGCATGTAATGCTTAATTATAGCACCATGATATGATAAAGGGCTCATGCACACGACTGTATCCGTTTTGCGGTCTGCAAATCGCGGATCTGCAAAACACGGATACCGGCCGGGTGCATGCCACCATTTCTATTTTAACTCCTGCAGAAATGGCCTATCCTTATCTAAAATATTTTTTGCGGGGGAGCGGAACGGACATACGGATGCAGACAACATACGATGTGCTGTCCTTCTCTTTTTGTGGCCCTATTTTAATGAGTGGGTCTCCATCCGATCCACAAAAAATGTGGTTCAGATGCGGACCTGACATACAGTCGTGTGCATGAGCCCTAAGCATTACATGTCTGAAACATGTAAGCTAAGGAACACTGTGAAGTTTTAATGTTTCTTATGTGAAAGTTAAGTTTGTGGAATATCAGCCAGCACTTGGAGTCCAAAGGATGATCTGTGCTGCCTCTTACTACACCAAGGAATACTATACAGTGCTGGTTTTTGGGTGCGCTCCAGCCACTCTGGTCACCACATAAGACTTGTATTCTAATCTCAGCCTTGAATGGCTGAGATGGCAATACTTATTGAAGTGTTACTTCTTGATTATAACATGTACTGTAGTAACGTCCCTGTTACTAAATGCTTTTTTTTTTACATGGGCTGAGAACTGGGGTAATTATCAGGGATGAATGTTCATATGAATGCTCATTCCCAATAATAACCCCTGTAAAGTTGCCACCGATCACCCAGCGAACAAGCAATTCCTAATAATTGACCCAAGTAAAAATCATGCAGAAGATGTAACTTGTGAGCAGTGGAGTTTTATTTCTGTAGATATACTGACAGGAAGTTTAATCTTCTTCCATTTTACATACTTTTACGTACTTTTTGACTTATTCATTCCTCTCTGATTGTGCTTTATCTCTGTCTGACATTCAATCCTTTCATGTGTAATTTACAGTATGTGATCGGATGTGTATTGTCCAACTAACAATCCTATTGTGAAGTGAATACAACTACTTATTATTATTATTATTATTATTATTAATAATTGTCATTTGCTTGCAGTCTTGTATAATGGAAAGCGCTGTGATATTGTGTACTGTATGGTTATGTCGCACACTAACATTCTAGAGCATTCTCTTAAAGGGGTTCTCCAGCATTTTAAGGAATTTCGGCTGCCCCTTCTCCCCAATAGATCTTTGGAGAAAAGCAATACTTTCATGCTCCCTGCCGCTTGCTTCTGGCTCCTTCGGTTTAGGCCTCATGCACACGGCCGTTGGGAGGCCGCGGCCATATTGCGGCCCGCAAACGGCGGGTCGGCAATCCACGGCCGCCGGCCATGTGCACCACGTATCACGGATGAGGACCCATTTACTTGAATGGGTCTGCAATTCCGGAGATGCGGAACGTGGTG
The DNA here is from genome assembly GCF_905171765.1 of Bufo bufo. Classification (NCBI taxonomy): domain Eukaryota; kingdom Metazoa; phylum Chordata; class Amphibia; order Anura; family Bufonidae; genus Bufo; species Bufo bufo. The sequence continues at coordinate 471,831,530 of NC_053393.1, read as the reverse complement.
TTTCTGTGGTGTTTCTTTCCGTTGTTCCGCACCGCAAATAAATATGACCTGTCATATTTTTTTGCGGTGCGGACAGACCACGGACCTATTCAAGTTAAATGGGTCCGGCCCGCTGCACGGATGTTGGGTCCCCAATACACGGAACAGCCACACAACGGCCGTGTGCATGTAGCCTTACTGCTGCGTTCACCGCGCACTGGTCCCAACTTGTACACGTTTGGCACGGGCAGAGAGTCATATGTGCTGCTGAAGCCAATGACTGGCCGAAGAGGTCACGTGTCCCCCAGGGGGGACAAGTCGTCGCTGTGGCTACTCATTGGCTGCAGTAGCACGTATCACCCCTGTCCATGACTTAAGTTTACAAGCAGGGACTGACACTCGGAACTGAGTGGCGGGGAGCAGGTAAGTATGCTTCCCTTCACAGGCTGGTTGGAAGAGGGAATCCCAAAATTTCTAATAAAGCTGATAAACTCTGTTAAAGTGGCAAAAAAACATGTTACTGATGGCTGGAGATGCAATGTCGCACAGAGAGGTCTGGTTACCAAATGAACTGTACAATGCCCAAATCTGCTTCCGTAGATCAAGCATGCAGGTTTATTTTAATACAGAGAGTGGAAATAGCTGCTGCAAAGCATCAGACTAATTGAAATTCAGTATATTCGATCCCTCTTTACCCTAACATCTGCCATCTTTGGAACTGCAAATCGCGGTCCACCGTTCCGTTGTCATTCCGCATTACGGATACAGACCTATTCATTTCAATGGGTCTGCAAATCCGGAGATGCGGAACGGAAGCACGGAACCGAACACTACGGAGTGCTTTCTGGGGTTCCGTTCCGTGCTTCCGCACCGCAAAAAGATAGAACATGCTCTATCTTTTTGCGGAACGGAGGGATCGGGGAACCATTCAAGTGAATAGGTCTGCAATCCCCATGCGCCTGCCCCACGGAAGGTGCCCGTGCATTGCGGACCGCGATTTGCAGTTCACAGCACGGGCACAGGACACCAACGGTCGTGTGAACGAGCCCTAAACCATCCTTAGTTATATCTGTGGAAGTTCAGTATTATACAGGTGTTATTAGGGATGGTTTAAGGTGAAATCTTCACCTATCTATGGACTACCGGGTTCATAACTAGTGTGAAGCACGAATATTCGAATAGCGAATTTTTATCACGAATATCGCCAATTCGAAAATTCGCGAATATTTAGAATATAGTGCTATATATTCGTTATATCAAATATTCAGCATTTTTTTCCATCAGAACATGATTCCTCTCTGGTTCTTACTTGTGGGCCAATGAGAAGGAAGCAATGTCAAGTTCACAACAATACTTAGTGCACCAATCAGTAATCTGTAGTCAGACCTGCTAAAATGTGAAGTTGCACATAGTGCGAAAAAATATTCTAATCACTGCCGATTAGCGCAATCGCGAATATATTGGAGCACTTGACTCTATCTGCAGATAAAGCTATTGTAATGTTCTGCCGTGCCAACTATTTTCTCCAGTCTCAGGAGAAACTCATGAAACTTCTAGCAGCTTGAAAAATGTAGCCAAAGTGACCCACGCCTGTATTCCGCGTTACGAATTCGCATTACGCGATTTTTACATTGCTGATTTTTCGCATTCAATAAAATAATCTCGAATTCGCGAAACTCGTGAATATATGACGAATATTCTACAAAATATTTGTGAAATATCGCGAATTCGAATATAGCCCCTGCTCATCACTATTCATGACTGCCTGCCTGATTAAATATTGGAAGTTTTTATTTATTTTTTTAACTCTGCATTATGATCAGACAGCCCAGGAGGCATCTTTTGGGTTCAGGGCTGCCAGATCAGTTAGGAAACCCTGTTCCATGAGGTCTGATCTCTTCCATAACAGAGTAAGTTCGACTATTGTATGCAGATACTCATGCACAAATAGCCATACGTAAATATAAAGATTTGTCTTTAAAGGGATTCTGTCACCTTGTTTTCGGCTATAGCGCTGCAGGCATGCACAGCTAGATCACCGCTAGCATGTCCGCAATATACCGGTCCTATAGGGCTGTGTCCTTTTATTTTGTTTAAAAAATGATTTTAGAGATATGTAAATGAGCTTTGTAAGGAGCCCAAGAAGCTGTACTAACCTTCCTGGTGCCCAGCCACGCCCCCCTGTGAAGGAGCCCAGCACTGCCTGCGTCCTCCGAATCTCCTCCTTTCGTCACAGTTAGATTGCCGTAATCTCACGATGCGCGAGCTTGCGCATGCGCAGTTCCTTCCCTGAGGCCAGCACAGGGAAGGAACACTATACCGGCACTGCGCATGCGCGGAAGATGAACTTTCTCCCCAGTCTCAAGTGTTTTGCAGCATCTCCTAGGTTTTCCTGCTGGATTGCCCTGTATTTAGCTCTATCCATCTTCCCATCAACTCTGACCAGCTTCCCTGTCCCTGCTCATTCACAGGGGAATGAGGGGGGTGATCTGCAGCGTTAGTTTTCAGCCACACATAGGGTTTTGCATTTATGTTAAAAAGTTCAACTTTGGTCTCATCTGACCAGAGCACCTGGTGCTCTGGTCATGCACCATGCATGCTGGGTCCACTCTGCTTTTTATCATTTTTGGTGCCAAAATGGCCTCCATTAAATTCAGGGGATGCAGGTACCGACATGCATGCTGAGCCCACTTTATACCTCTCCTGGTGCCAAATGGCTTCCAATGGATGCAATGAGAGTCCACTTTATACCTCTCCTGGTGCCAAAAGGCTTTCAGTGATTGCAGGGAGAGCAGGCTACAGCTTTATACTTACACTTATTAAAATCAGCCTATGATAAAAAGCAGAGTGGGCCCAGCATGCATGTGGAACCGACACTCCCTGAATTTTATGGTGGTTGTTATCACACATAACAGCTAGCATTTAGTGTTAGGTTCCCGTCTTACAGAGATCGCCTTGACGTGTGGCAGACGGGCCCAAATAATTTTGTACAAAATGTATTTGCCAAGAATATAAATTTTACAAAATAAGTGTAGCATTAGCACCAGAATATTTTCTATTACTATGGCATTGTTGTACTTTATTTGGTTTGCAGAGTGCTGTTGCATTGTTTTTTTTTTTTTGTTTTTTTAGACTTTTGGTCACAATGAATTTTATTTAGGGGTATCACATTGCAGGGGAAGATTACAAATGAATGCCACACTTTTGATTTTTATTTATAAAATTTTTTGAAAACCATGTACCATAAGTCCCCCAATCAGACATCAGATCAAAGCCCAATGAGATGATAATGATTCCCATTAAGCAACCCATGCTCAGATCAGAGAAAAAAAATAAAACAACTTACATTTCCTGCCCAAGCTGCCACTCCTGTCATCCAGCTCTCTTCTTGTTCTTCCTGCTGCTACTGTGCTGTGACCCGACGCCGCACAAATTAAGGTCAAAGACCACCGACATCCTCACGCTGTGCACAATCACACACAGCAAGCGTCCAAGGAAGACCAGGAAGCCGTGAATACAGAGCCCGGGTAGAGCTGCATTTACTGCATCCAGGTCTTCCTGTACTAATGAGCACTTCCATAATGGAATTATTATTCGCCCCATAAGACGCCCCAGTTTTGGGGGGAAAAGTACATCTTATAAGGCGAAAAACACGTTATCATTTTCTTTTCACTACACACATACTTACCACTTTGTGTTGTCTATCACATAAAATCCCAATAAAATACATTTAAGTTTGTGGGTGTAACGTGAATTTTTTTTTGAAAAGTTCAAGGAGTATGAATACTTTTTCAAGGTCGGACTGTGATGTGTAGAGGATCCTGTATTGGTATTACCTGACCAGGGGAAACATTCTCCAGAATAGCATTCCCAATTACCTACCTGACAAGTACTGCTTCCCTGAAAAGGATGTCCCCAGTCACCAGTTGCTTTCCCTGCAGTTCACTTTTCCACTCTCCTATATTTGATGTGTTTCCGCAGTCACTGTGTAGATTTATCATTGCCCTTCAGTAAAAGAAAAGCTCATCACCTGCTCTTGTACCATGTAAGTGGACGAAGGTCTTTCATTCCCCAAGCTGTCATAATCTAAAGGACTGGGCAAATTTTACTGTAATTTTAGGCCAAAACATGGGGTGAATTTATCATGAGGGTAATGTTTAAATCAGTATTGCTTGAGCCTGTGTTGGTATACTTTGCACCAAGTTTAGCAAGTGATGCTCATTTGTGAAATTTTGTCTAGAAATGCTGCTCCACTTTTTTTCTACTAATCTTCTGCCAATTTTCCGACTTTTTAAAAAGTCACAGTAATAGATCTGGAATGATAATCATTAATATGGCTTATCACACCTACTTTCCCACCCACTTTTCAGAATTGAAGTGAGTGAAGTAAAAATGGAAAAAGTCCCCCCCCCCCCCCCCCCCCAAAAAAAAAATCTTTTTTTTTATTTCTTGAAGCCAGAATTCTGGAGTGCAGGGTTTGATAATTCTTCCCCTTCACATTTGTGTTTCAGATACTCTCTGTATACACCAGGAACATGTACAAACCTTCGTGTCCTTAGCCCATAATACTGTACATGCTAAAAAGTGTCCTTTAAGGAAAAGTTCTGTTATATGAGTTGGCATGCTTTTTTGGCATCAATAGTGGGGAAATTAATGGAAACCATACTTAAGGAGAGGATTGTGGAACATCTAAAATCCCATGGATTGAAAGATGAAAAACAGCATGGGTTTACTTCAGGGAGATCATGTCAAACTAATCGTATTGATTTTTTTGATTGGGTGACTAAAACAATAGATGGCGGAAGTGCAGTAGACATCGCTTATCTAGACTTCAGTAAGGCTTTCGATACTGTCCCACATAGAAGGCTTATCAATAAAGTGCAGTCATTGGGTTTGGACTCCCATATTGTTGAATGGATTAGGCAGTGGCTGAGGGACAGGCAACAGAGGGTTGTAGTCAATGGAGTATATTCAGACCAAGGTCTTGTTACCAGTGAGGTACCTCAGGGATCTGTTCTGGGACCCATATTGTTTAATATCTTTATCAGCGAAATTGCGGAAGGCCTCGATGGTAAGGTGTGTCTTTTTGCTGATGACACAAAGATTTGTAACAGGGTTGATGTTCCTGGAGGGATACACCAAATGGAAAAGGATTTAGGAAAACTAGAGGAATGGTCAAAAATCTGGCAACTAAAATTTAATGTGGATAAGTGCAAAATAATGCACCTGGGGTGTAAAAACCCAAGAGCAGAATATAAAATCAGTGAAACAGTCCTAACCTCAGTATCTGAGGAAAGGGATTTAGGGGTCATTATTTCAGAAGACTTAAAGGTAGGCAGATAATGTCATAGAGCAGCAGGAAATGCTAGCAGAATGCTTGGGTGTATAGGGAGAGGAATTACCAGTAGAAAGAGGGAGGTGCTCATGCCGCTCTACAGAGCACTAGTGAGACCTCATCTGGAGTATTGTGCGCAGTACTGGAGACCATATCTCCAGAAGGATATTGATACTTTGGAGAGAGTTCAGAGAAGAGCTACTAAACTAGTACATGGATTGCAGGGCAAAACTTACCAGGAAAGATTAAAGGACCTTAACATGTATAGCTTGGAAGAAAGACGAGACAGAGGGGATATGATAGAAACTTTTAAATACATAAAGGGAATCAACAAGGTAAAAGAGGAGAGAATATTTAAAAGAAGAAAAACTGCTACAAGAGGACATCGTTTTAAATTAGAGGGGCAAATTTTTAAAAGTAATATCAGGGAGTATTACTTTACTGAGAGAGTAGTGGATGCATGGAATAGCCTTCCTGCAGAAGTGGTAGCTGCAAATACAGTGAAGGAGTTTAAGCATGCATGGGATAGGCATAAGGCCATCCTTCATATAAGATAGGGCCTGGGGCTAGTCATAGTATTCAGTATATTGGGCAGACTAGATGGGCCAAATGGTTCTTATCTGTCGACACATTCTATGTTTCTATGAATTGAAAAGAACACAAGTTTTAACGCTGGAATATCCTGTGATAGGAGTCAGTAGGTGACATATGCATTTGTACAGTACAACATACAGCTGCAAAATGTACATCGTGGCTATTTCTGTGAACAGAGTCTTAACAATCATTCAGTAACATAATGTAAAAAATGGGAAATTAATCTGTGTCCTATATGAGAACATCACTAAGCACTGCGGCTGCTGCTGACCAATATCCGCTCCATAGCTGTATGAGCCGTGGGGATTATAAGTACGTTGTTTCTTCATAAGGCAGAAAGTTAGCTGCAGTTGTAAAGTTTGCAATCTCTTACAGTCCTCGTGGACTCAATAAAACAAAATTGGACAGGGAGCTCTAGATCAAAAATCTTGGAGTTTCTGTTCTGAAAATACACAAAGTGTGCTTGTTTGGAAGAGCAATAAAACTGAGCTATGTAATGTAAGTCGTTACTTTTCCATCACTGCAATAACGCAATTTAAAGTTAACCCGTAAGCTCTGTTTTTGTTATATAACCCGCCCACTGTACCCCTGTAATGAAGTCAAGCATTTCCTGCCTGAATCCCACCTCCTGAATTTGATTGATGTTCCCTGTCACAAGGAACATCATCCCTTTACATGCGCTGTTCTGTTGCATCTCCAGCGCATGCTCAGTCGGGTTTGGTGTATAGCACCTGGAGCTTGTCTCTGGAAAGGTTGTGTGCATTGCTGGAGCACAGAGGGCTGGGAGTGGGCTCTTTTGTTGCGTGGTGATTGCACCTTGAAGCAAGGTGCTATACACTAAACGTGACTGAGCAGGGGCAGGAAATGCGACAGAACGGTGCCTGTGTGAGATCGTCAAGGGCAAGAGGATGATATTTCTTGTAATAGGGAACGTCGATCAAGATGCAGGAGATGGAGTTCAAACGGGGAATGCTTAACTTCAAGGAAGAAACTGGCAGCCCCCTTGAATTCAAGAGGCTAATTTGCATACACCGCAAGTCTGGATTAAAGTTGATTTTCCGCAGATTGGACAGGTTGGAAAAAGGAAGCAAGAGGAGCAACATGAGCAGATTGAAAAGGTACTGTAGGCAGGTTATACACAAGAATGACCTGACAGGTCCCCATTAATATGTGCTGAAATGCTTTAATAGTGGCCATGATTTAGTGGCTTTAAAGCAAAATTTAGTCTTCAGACCAGGGGCGTTGCTAGGGTCTCAAAGGCTCCGGGGCCCAAGCCCCACTGAATATGGCCCAGTTCTCTAAGGCTACTTTCACACTTGCGGTAGCTTTCTCCTGCAGGCTGTTCTGGCGGGGTAAAAGCCTGCTGGATGCGTGCTACTGTTCCGCCGGAGGTCCGCTCCAGCCCTATTCTCTATAATTGGCGGGGAGGGGGGGGGGGGGCGGAGGTCTGGTCGCAGCACGGCAAACATGCCGAGAGGCGGCTGAAATAAAACTGCAGCTTGCTGTATTTTTTTTCAGCCCACCTCTCGGCACGTTGCCGTACTCCCCGGGAAGTTGACCCTCCCCGCGCACACCGCATTTTGCTGTACTTGCTATACAGCAGCACATACAGTAACTCTCACATCCAGGGCATCCCAGATGACGTCTCCTCTGATGTACATCTTCTCTGTCATCATCTTCTCCATTCGGTCCAGACAACTTCTCTCAGCTGCCTCGTCTCTGCAGAATGTGACACACAGACATCTTAGCTTCCTCACTTTTCTATCATCATCCCATGTAAATAACACTATTTCCCTCCCTCCGCCATAGAGTCCCATGTAAATAACATCACACAATCTCTCCAGCCCCTACAATATACAGTCCCATGTAAATAACACTATTTCCCTGCCTCAGCCATAGAGTCCCATGTAAATAACATCACACAATCTCTCCAGCCCCTACAATATACAGTCCCATGTAAATAACATCCCTTTCTGTCTACAGCCCCGTCCAAAATACAGTCCCATGTAAATACCATCACCTTCTTCCTAGTCTCCTCCAACATATAGTCCCATGTAAATAACATCACTCCCTCCCACAGCCGCCATCAACATACAGTCCCATGTAAATAACATCACTCACTCCCCCAGCCACCATCAATATACAGTCCCATGTAAATAACATCACTACCTCCCATAGCCACCTACAGCATACAGTCCCATGTAAATAACATCACTCACTCCCCCAGCCACCATCAATATACAGTCCCATGTAAATAACATCACTCCCTCCCACAACCACCATCAACATACAGTCCCATGTAAACATCACTCCCTCCCACAGCCACCATCTGCATACGGTCTCATGTAAATAACATCACTCTCTCCCCAGCCACCATCGATATATAGTCCCTTGTAAATAACATCACTCCCTCCCACAGCCACCTCCAATATACAGTCACATGTAAATAACATCACCCCCTCCCACAGCCGCATTCAACATACAGTCCCATGTAAATAACATCACTCCCTCCCCCAGTCACCATCAATATACAGTCCCATGTAAATAACATCACTCCCTCCCCCAGTCACCATCAATATACAGTCCCATGTAAATAACATCACTACTTCCCACATCCGCCTTCAACATACAGTCCTATGTAAACATCACTCTCTCCCACAGACACCATCAGCATACAGTCCTATGTAAACATGACTCTCTCCCACAGACACCATCAGCATACAGTCCCATGTAAATAACATCACTCCCTCCCACAACCACCATCAACATAAAGTCCCATGTAAACATCACTCCCTCCCTCAGCCATCAATATACAGTCCCATGTAAATAACATCACTCCCTCCCACAACCACCATCAACATACAGTCCCATGTAAACATCACTCCCTCCCTCAGCCATCAATATACAGTCCCATGTAAATAACATCAATCCCTCCCACAACCACCATCAACATACAGTCCCATGTAAACATCACTCCCTCCCTCAGCCATCAATATACAGTCCTATGTAAACATCACTCCCTCCCACAACCACTATCAACATACAGTCCCATGTAAATAACATCACTCCCTCCCCAGCCACCTCCAATATACAGTTCCATGTAAATAACATCACCCCCTCCAACAGCCGCAATCAACATACAGCCCCATGTAAATAACATCACTCCTGAACATTTGGTCCCATGATAACATCCCTCCCTTCAGCCCTAACATACAGTCCCAGTTAAATAACCACAACTCCCAGCATTGCTCTGCCTCTCTCTTCACTTACCTCTCCTCATATACAGACATCACCACAGATTCTTCTCCTCTTTACTGCCGTACTCTCCTGCACTGGTCACATGATGGTGACATCATCGCAGGTCCTTCTCAACCCCTGCATTCTGCACTCATCACACGTCCTTCAGCTCTTGCAGTGCATTAGATTCAATTGTATTGCCGTCCTGAGGACGGCAATGCAGTTGTATCTGCCTGGCAGGCAGTATATTCGGGGCTTGGGACAAAACATCAGGGGCCCAGGCCCCGAATGTTTTAGCGTAGCAACGCCCCCTGCTTCAGACCCTTTCATTTTCTTATGTTGCGACCGTGTGCTAAAAAAAAAAGTTCAAGTATTCCCCCATTGTGCACTCAGTACCCCATAATGAGAAAGAGAAAACAGAATCTTCGAAAAACTAGGGATTAGTTGAAGAACCATTGGCAGCGATTACAGCCTCCAGTCTTCTTGGTTATGATGCCACAAGGTTTGCACACCTAGATTTGGGGATTTTCTGCAGATCCTCTCAAGTTCTGTCAGATTGGATGGGGACTGTTGTCCTGCTGTCCTGGGCAAGAGCAGGCATCATTCCATTCTCAAAAGCAATACAATTTAGGGAGCTCAACGGAATATAGCTCAGCCTGCTATACTACTTAGCTAAGGTACTGGAAATATTCAATTAATGGCTGGCTTCATACCACATTTAAAAAACATAACAATTTATTTCTATGGTTGTCTTTAAAATTTAGTATAATCTACATATATCACCATTGATCCTATGTTTCTCATACAAAACTTTGAATAAACTTTGAATAAACTATAAAACTGGCCAGTATCTTAGAATGCTTATACACTGCTCAAAAAAATAAAGGGAACACAAAAATAACACATCCTAGATCTGAATTAATTAAATATTCTTCTGAAATACTTTGTTCTTTACATAGTTGAATGTGCTGACAACAAAATCACCCAAAAAATAAATAAATAGAAATCAAAATTTTCAACCCATGGAGGTCTGGATTTGTAGTCACACTAAAAATTAAAGTGGAAAAACACACTACAGGCTGATCCAACTTTGATGTAATGTCCTTAAAACAAGTCAAAATGAGGCTCAGTAGTGTGTGTGGCCTCCACGTGCCTGTATGACCTCCCTACAACGCCTGAACATGCTCCTGATGAGGTGGCGGACGGTCTCCTGAGGGATCTCCTCCCAGACCTGGACTAAAGCATCTGCCAACTCCTGGACAGTCTGTGGTGCAACGTGACGTTGGTGGATAGAGCGAGACATGATGTCCCAGATGTGCTCAATTGGATTCAAGTCTGGGGAACGGGAGGGCCAGTCCATAGCATCAATGCCGTCGTCTTGCAGGAACTGCTGATACACTCCAGCCACTTGAGGTCTAGCATTGTCTTGCATTAGGAGGAACCCAGGGCCAACCACACCAGCATATGGTCTCACAAGGGGTCTGAGGATCTTATCTCGGTACCTAATGGCAGTCAGGCTACCTCTGGCGACCACATGGAGGGCTGTGCGGCCCTCCAAAGAAATGCCACCCCACACCATTACTGACCCAATGCCAAACCGGTCATGCTGGAGGATGTTGCAGGCAGCAGAACGTTCTCCACGGCATCTCAAGACTCTGTCACGTCTGTCACGTGCTCAGTGTGAACCTGCTTTCATCTGTGAAGAGCACCAATCTTGGTGTTCTCTGGCAAATGCCAAACGTCCTGCACGGTGTTGGGCTGTAAGCACAACCCCCACCTGTGGACGTCGGGCCCTCATATCACCCCCATGGAGTCTGTTTCTGACCGTTTGAGCAGACACATGCACATTTGTGGCCTGCTGGAGGTCATTTTGCAGGGCTCTGGCAGTGCTCCTCCTGTTCCTCCTTGCACAAAGGCGGAGGTAGCGGTCCTGATGCTGGGTTGTTGCCCTCCTACGGCCTCCTCCACGTCTCCTGATGTACTGGCCTGTCTCCTGGTAGCGCCTCCATGCTCTGGACACTACGCTGACAGACACAGCAAACCTTCTTGCCACAGCTCGCATTGATGTGCCATCCTGGATAAGCTGCACTACCTGAGCCACTTGTGTGGGTTGTAGACTCCGTCTCATGCTACCACTAGAGTGAAAGCACCGCCAGCATTCAAAAGTGACCAAAACATCAGCCAGGAAGCATAGGAACTGAGAAGTGGTCTGTAGAACCTGCAGAACCACTCCTTTATTGGGGGTGTCTTGCTAATTGCCTATAATTTCCACCTGTTGCCTATCCCATTTGCACAACAGCATGTGAAATTGATTGTCACTTAGTGTTGCTTCCTAAGTGGACAGTTTGATTTCACAGAAGTGTGATTGACTTGGAGTTACATTGTGTTGTTTAAGTGTTCCCTTTATTTTTTTTGAGCAGTGTATATTGCTTCAATTAAAATAATATACAGTCACTGTCCCTCTTTCAGTTGCTTGTGCGGTGCTCACGCACTGTTTCAAATAATGTTATATTCCACAGCGATATTGAGAATATTCACAAGATATCTTGTTGTTTCTATCTTGTAATATATTAAAAGTCAAGCGGTAGTTCCGTTATTGCCACTTTGTATTTATCTCCTCTTAAGACAGTTCAATACATAGTGTGTTCTTTCAATACTGCAGTCAGCGTCATTCTCCCTGTGTGTACTGGGCCTAGTGCTCAGTAAACTCTTTTTTAACACTAGGAGAGATGAGCCCTTTCTCCTGCCCCTGTCCAGGTGCTGGTTAAGTTGCTGATCAGCCTCTTATTTAGCTGGGCTCTGGATCCACCTCATCACCTGAGCTTTGAGGTTTCTACTTGTTAGTACCCAGTGAAGGTGATCTTGTCTGAATTCCTGTGTACCGAACCCTGTCTGTCTTCTGATTCTGCTCCTTGCTGCCTGCCCTGACCTTTGAACTGTGACCTGGACCACGCACAAACTCTGCCTGCCCTGACCTTGGAATCGCTATTTGGAATACTCAAGTACTCAGCCTTCCCTGACTATAGGTCTGTATTCAGACTATGCATTTGCCCGTGTCCTTGGTGCTTCACACTGGTGTGTCTGACTCCTGTGGGTCAGCAGCCAACTACACCAGGAATACTCCAGGAGGTAGCGGCCAGGTTGGTTTCTTGTGGTGAAGTCCAGATTCCTGTACAGGGGTTAAAGCGTAAATAGCAGGGAGCCACCAGGATAAAGCCCTTAGGTTTAGCCCAAAGCCAAACTGGTTAGTAAGCACAATGGGTCCACACCCACTGTCCATAACAGGGACCATCAGTGGACAGTCACAGAGATGTTCAGTTGGGTTCAAGTTAAGGATCTGGGCCACTTTAGCACATTCACAGAATTGTTCTTAAAGGGCATCTGTCACCAGATTTGTATCTATGAAACTATCTGAACTGTTAAATGTGCACTTGGCAGCGGAAGGCATCTGTGTTGGTCCCATGTTCATATGTGCCCGCATTGCTTAAAAAAATGATGTTTTATTATATGCAAATGAGCCTATAGGAGCAATGGGGGCATTTTTGTTACTCCTAAAGACTCTGATTTCTCTCTGCAACTGCCACGCACTTTGCACTTTTATTTACTGTAGGAGAAGTCGGGGCCAGGAGTAATGATGTTTTAAATTCTTGGCCCTGCCAATCAAAGTGCAGAGGGCACAGCAGTTGCAGCAAGAACAGAGCCTCTAGGTGTAATGGCAACACCCCCGTTGCTCCTAGAGGCTCATTTGCACATATGAAACCATTTTTCTCAGAAATGCGGGCACATATGAAGATGGACCAACACAGATGCCTTCAGCTGCCAAGCACACATGTAACAGGTCAGCCAGTTTCATAGGTATAAATCTGCTGACAGCCTGTAAGCCACTCCTGTGTTGTCTTGGCTGTGGAGTTAGGATCATAGTATTGTTGGAAGGTAAACCTTTGGCTCAGTCTGGGGTCAAGAGCCCTCTGGGTCAGGTTTTAATTTAGAATATCTCTGTACTTTGCCCCATCCAGCTTTCCTGTCCCAGCCACTGAAAAACCCCCATAGCATGATGCTGCCACCACCATGCTTGACTGTAAAGATTGTATTGGGCAGGTGATGAGCAGTGCCTGGTTTCCTACAGACATGACACTAAGAATTGAGCCTAAAAAGTTCCATAATTTCATCAGACTAGAAAATCTTGTTTTCACAGTCTGAGAGCCCTTTAGGTGTTTTTTATGTCAAACTTTAAGTGAGATTTCATGTTTTTGTTACTAAGGAGAGGCTTCTTTCTGGCCACTCTACCGTAAAGCCCGGATTGGAGGAGTGCAGCAGTGATTGTTCACCTTCTGGATGTTTCTCCCATCTGTACACATTATCTTTGGTGCTTAGAAAGAGTGACCATTGGGTTCTTAGTCACCTCTCTTAACAAGGCCTCTCTCCCCCGATTAGTTAATTTGGTGGAGCGGCCAGCTGTAGGAAGAGCCCTGGTGGTTCCAAACGTCTTCCATTTAAGAATAATGGAGGCCACTGTGCTCTTGGTAACTTTCAGTGTAGCAGAATTTTGTAGTACCCTTCTCCAGATCTGTGCCGCCACACAATTCTGTCTCTGAGATCTACAGTTCTTTCTCCTTGTGGCTTAGTCTATGATCTTATATGCATTTTTAGCTGTGAGACCTTATATAGACAAGAGTGTGTCTTTCCAAGTCATGTCCAATCAACTGAACGTACCATAGGAGGACTCTAATCAAGGGACAGAAACATCTCAAAGATAATTAGGCACCCCCCTTGGAAATTTCTAAGTCCATGGCCAATCCATCCCTGCTGGTTATCCCGTCTGCAGAGCTAATGTTGCGTCAACAGCAAGTAACCACTTCAACCAATCACTGGCCTAAAAGGTATACTGTCAAGGCCAGTGACTTGCTACAGTAGTCACTTGTCGATGTGATGTCATTATGTGCACCTGTTAGCAGTGGGTGCTGCAGAAATAGTAGCATGCCCACTTACTTTTGCCCGCAAAGTTTGTCTTTTATGAGATTCTCAGAACTAAGAATATGTGTAAGTACTGATCATTGGGACATCTTTCTGGTCTTTCTTTCTGTGATCTAATGGAAGAAGACTTCTTTTTTTTTTTTTTTTTTAACACACAATGGCTCTTTAAATGCATTAGATTTTATTTGGACAGCAAATTTAGATGGAATTTCCTTATAAGATTATTATGGTGCTATTCAATACTTGCATACAAATCCAATTCTACAGATATGACAGTAGAGGGCAATATAGTCTCAGCAATATTTCCTAATGCAGAATGGACATTCTGAGCATTCTTAGATTGAAATAGCATACTTGGTATTGTTTTACATCTTCTTATAAAATGATCACATTTTAAGAGAGCTTTATGTTTGGTAATTGCTGCCATAAAGGGGTTTCCCAAGACACAAACTTATCCCCTATCCACAGTATAAGGCATATGTATCTGATCGGTGGGGGTACAACCACTGGGATCTCAAATGACATGAGAATGGTAGTTCCATGTCCCCTTAAGGAAGGAGCGGCAGGTAAATGATATACTGTTGCAAGAAAAAGTATGTGAACCCTTTGGAATGATATGGATTTCTGCACAAATTGGTCATAAAATGTGATCTGATCTTCATCTAAGTCACAACAATAGACAATCACAGTCTGCTTAAACTAATAACACACAAAGAATTAAATGTACCATGTTTTTATTGAACACACCATGTCGTTAGGTCAAAACATTCGGGGCTTGAGCCCCGGATGTTTTGACCAGTGCCCCTAATGTTATGCTGGCAGCAGTGGCGTAACTACCAGGGAAGCGGCTCCTTCGGGGCCCGGGCTGACAAGGGGCCCGACAGCCTGACACCAACTGTCTTGATTATCTAATGCAGTTTTTCATGCCAGCGCAGTCATTTCCACACAATCTCCTGCACAGCCCGGAGCCTGACTCCGCCCATTCATGTGACTGATCATGTGCTCCTGACATCATGAAAGGTCCTTTTGCCCACTAGGAACTATCATCTCCTGAGGTAGGACATGTGAATGGAGCATTTCTAGCATTGATGTAGATACGGGGGACAGCGCTCCTTGTATTTAGGACTGTCCCAGTATACAGTAGTAGGGAAAAAGTAACCATAAACCACTGGTCTCTATATGCACATTGATAGACCAGAGGCGTTGGTGATACTTTATCTGAGGTGCATGTTTTGGCTATATTCTGCCTCCTGCCCTGTACTGTACCCACCATGCTGCACTGTGTATACCCCCCTGCCCTGTACTGTACCCCCCTATGCTGTATTTTGCCCCCTGACCTGTACTGTGCCCCCCATGCTGTATTCTGCCCCCTGCCCTATGCTGCACTGTGTGTGTGGCTCCTGCCCTGTATTGTGCCCGCTATGCTGTACTGTCCCCCCTATGCTGCACTGTGCATCCCCCCCTTGCCCTGTACTGTACCCCCTATACTATACTGTGCCCTGTACATTGCAGCCTCCCTTCTCTGTCTCTAGTGCTTGCCACTTGGCACTATAATGGCACTCTAAGGCCGGTTTCACATCACGTTTTGCCATTCGACTAATGCAGGAGTAGGCATCCTACGGCACTCCAGCTGTTGTGAAACTACAACTCCCAGCATGCATTATTGCTCTGCTCTTCTCATAACTCCCATAGAAATTAATGGAACATGCTGGGAATTGTGGTTTCACAACAGCTGGAGTGCCGAAGGTTGCTGACCCCTGGTAATGTATACATAAAATGTATATGTTAACAGGTGACTCAGACTGACACCATTAAAAAAAATGATACGTTAATGTATAAGTTTTTTTTTAACAGACTTTGCAGGATACAAAAGCATAGTGTGCTGCGCTTTTGTATCCCATTTTCCAATGTAAACATCCAACAGATGGCAAAAATGTGATGTGAACTCTCTCTTACATATGCACATATAGGATGGATAGTCATGGAGGGGGGGCCAGTCAGTTCTAGCTACGCCCCTGGCTGGCAGGGCCGGCCGCTCTGACTCTCCTGCGCTGCGCAGCCCCGCCATCCTAATCCGTATCCTGCAGTAACTGAACTTTAAAACAGCGCTCATGATCTCATTACTATCTTACACACTAAGCTCCGGAAACATGCAGTGCGCGTGGCGCTCGCTCACTGACGTCACGCGCCTGCTCCTCCCACTAGGCGGCGCGTGACGTCAGTGAGTGACTGCCGCCCGCACTGCCTGTTACTGGAGCTGAGTGTGTAAGTCAAGATAGTAATGAGATGAGCGCTGATTTAAAGTTCAGTTACTACAGGATACGGATTACTGAGGGGATGATCTGTGGGGTTGCCCAGACAGCTAGGCCCTTCACAGTAGTTATTAACCCCTTTCAGCAGTCTTCCATTCACTGAAGGGGGGACTGCTGAAAGTGGTTAATAACTACTGTGAAGGGAGGACTGCTGAAAAGAGTTAACTACTGTGAAGGGGGGACTGATGAAAGGGGTTAATAACTACTGTGAAGGCCCATGGGGGTGTGGCTTCATGGGGTGGGGGTGTGGCTTCATGGGGGCGTGATACAATGGGCTTGTGCCCCGGATGTTTTCAGACCCTAGCAACACCCCTGGTTTAAGCCATTCTGTTGTTGATTTACTTCTATGCTTTGGGTCGTTGTCCTGTTGCAACATCCATCTTCTGTTGAGCTTCAGCTGGTGGACAGATGGCCTTAAAGGGTTTATCCGAGTTCTTTTTTTGTTCTTTCTATGTTCCTAACTAAGCAAATGTAACAGCTTTCCAATTCACTCACTTTATCTCCGGTGGCTGGTTTCTCAGATTTCACTGAGGGTCACATGACCTGTGATGTCAGCTTCTCTCCCTGCTCTGATAAAGGTCGTTTACAAGCCTGTAAACAAGACGTCACTGTGCTGGCCACGCCCCCCCTTAACTGCCGTCTACTCTCTGCTAGGATTCTTAACCCCTTCAGCTGCACTGCTCTGCAGGCAGTGAGGAGACAATTCTGGGCACATGATCTGACATACTAGAGAGAGCATTACACAAGAAGGTAGGGGGAAGATCCTATGTGTATTAGCAATGTCATTATACAAGTGGGACTTGTAGTCCTACACATACAACATGCTGCAGAGTCTCCCAGCAGGCAGACATGTCACTCAGGGCAGCACTTGTATTCACTCCCTTAGCAGTGCAGGGAGAGGGGCAGAGATTGTTTTTATTGCATGTAAACAAAGGGCCAGAAAAGAACCAGGGAAATGAGGAAAAATATATATATATTTTGCATAAAACTTGCTTAGCTCAGTGATATATCAGATTTTCAGTGCTATATTTTTTTTTTTCATAACTCGGACAACCCCTTTAAGTTCTCCTGCAAAATGTCTTGATAAACTTGGGAATTCATTTTTCCTTTGATGATAGCAATCCGTCCAGGCCCTTACGCAGCAAAGCAGCCCCAATCCATGATGCCCCCACCACCATACTAAACAATTGGGATGAAGTTTTGATGTCGGTGTGCTGTGCCTCCTTTTCTCCACACATAGTGTTGTGTGTTTCTTCCAAACAACTCAACTTTGGTTTCATCTGTCCATAGAATATTTTGCCAGTACTGCTGTGGAACATCCAGGTGCTCTTGTGCAAACTGTAAACGTTCAGCAATGGGTTTTTTTGGACAGCAGTGGCTTCCTCTGTGGTATCCTCCCATGAAATCCATTCTTGTTTAGTGTTTTACGTATCGTAGATTCGCTAACAGGGATGTTAGCATATGCCAGATACTTTTGTAAGTCTTTAGCTGACACTCTAGGATTCTTCTTCACCTCATTGAGCAGTCTGCGCTGTGCTCTTGCAGTCATCTTTACTCTCCTAGGGAGAGTAGCAGCAGTGCTGAACTTTCTCCATTTATAGACAATTTGTCTTACGGTGGACTGATGAACAGCAAGGCTTTTGGAGATACTTTTATAACCCTTTCCAGCTTTATGCAAGTCAACAATTCTTAACCGTAGGTCTTCTGAGAGCTCTTTTGTGAGAGCCATCATTCACATCAGGCAATGCTTCTTGTGAAAAGCAAACCCAGAACTGGTGTGTGTTTTTTTTTTTTATAGGGCAGGGCAGCTGTAACCAACACCTCCAATCTCATCTCATTGATTGGACTCCAATTGGCTGACACCTTACTCCAATTAGCTCTTGGAGATGTCATTAGTCTAGGGGTTCACATACTTTTTCCACCTGCACTGTGAATGTTTACATTGTGTGTTCAATAAAAACATGGTACCATTTATTTCTTTGTGTGTTATTAGTTTAAGCAGACTGTGATTGTCTATTGTTGTGACTTAGATGAAGATCAGATCACATTTTATGACCAATTTGTGCAGAAATCCATATCATTCCAAAGGGTTCACATACTTTTTCTTGCAACTGTACACTAGTGACATTACATAGACATTCATCATCAATTGTAAGACAAAAAAAGGCACCCAGCAGGTAACTGTGCAGCAAACTAAGGGCGCATTCACATGACTGCGTCGTGTTTGGCATTCTGCAAAACACGGATGCCGCCCGTTTGCACTCTGCAATTTGCGGAACGTAACGGGTGGCCCATTATTGAAATGCCTATTCTTGAGGACAAGAATAGGACATGCTCTATCTTTTTTGCGGCGCAACGGAACAGCAGATGCAGACTGCACACTGTGTGCTGTTGCATCTTTTGCGGCCCCATTGAAATGAATGGATGCGGACCCATTCATATGGTCATGTGAATGAGCCCTAAAAGTTATAAGCTGTGGGCATTTTGCAAGTATGATATAGGACTGTATGCTGTTCTTATTTGGCATCATTTATATAAAGTATAGAGGCTACAAAATAGCCATTAAAGTGTCCTATAGGTGCAGGTCTCATAGAAATGACAATAGAGAGCCTTGCATGCTAGGGCACCTCTTAATCCCAGTGGCCATAATACAATCCCAGAGGTGGGAACACACTGGTTGGACACTTGTATCATATCTGGTGCATATGCCATAAATGCACAAGACATGAATATCACTTTAAAGGGAAATGGGCAGCAGAGTACTAACCTGCCAAAGCCAGAACTGCGAACCAGCGCCTCGAGAGAGATGATTCCGATGCTGCACGCTGCCCCTATTAGAAGCAGTCACTTACACTTTAATAGTTGTAGAAGTACTGCGCACTGACTGACACAGTTGTGACCCTTAACAGTACTGTGGACACTACCATAAAGAGGACCTGCCACCTCTCCTGACATATCTTTTTTTGTATATATACTGTATAGAGTTGAGCGAACCCGAAATGCAAAGTTCGGGTTCGTACCGAACTTTGCGAGTTCGGGTGGCCGGACCCGAACCCAGACTTTTTCACTGAAGTTCGGGTGATTTTATTATTTCATGTTATAACGGAAAATAATAGCATTCTTAAAACAGAATGCTAAATAAAATGTCTATTAAGGGGTTAAAAAACAAAAAAACCTCATCTCATCCAGATACAGCCGGTATCTTCTTTTCTTAAGGACCTGCAAAAGGACCTGTGGTGACGTCACCGCGCTCACCGCGTGGTGAGGGGGGTGACGTCACCGCAGTTCCTGCTGAATGAAGATAGAAAGACCTTCTATCTTCATTCAGCCGGACCTGCGGTGACGTCACCGCGCTTACCACTTGGTGAGCGCGGTGACGTCACCGCAGGTCCTGAAGAAAAGATGTTTTTTTTTTTAACCCCTTAATAGACATTTTATTTAGCATGCTGTTTTAAGAATGCTATTATTTTCTGTTATAACCATGTTATATCAGAAAATAATAAAGTGAAGTTCAGGTCCCCATTGACTTAAATACTTAAATGGGGTCTGGGTTCGGGGTGAAGTTCAGGTCAAGTTCGGGTCCCAAACATGTCCTCTTTAATTGGGTAGATAAAAACCTAAGAGAAGTTTCTGCCATATAAAATCCAACAGACTGTGTCCCAGATTTACTAATTCATAGATGGTATAAGCTTAGACCGGCTGTCTAGACCTGTACCAGATTTATCACAGGGGCTCAGGCTGGTTGATAAATCTGGTTCAGGGACAGACACTTTTCTCTGACTCTACACTGCGTGCAGAATTATTAGGCAAATGAGTATTTTGACCACATCATCCTCTTTATGCATGTTGTCTTACTCCAAGTTGTATAGGCTCGAAAGCCTACTACCAATTAAGCATATTAGGTGATGTGCATCTCTGTAATGTGAAGGGGTGTGGTCTAATGACATGAACACCCTATATCAGGTGTGCATAATTATTAGGCAACTTCCTTTCCTTTGGCAAAATGGGTCAAAAGAAGGACTTGACAGGCTCAGAAAAGTCAAAAATAGTGAGATATCTTGCAGAGGGATGCAGCACTCTTAAAATTGCAAAGCTTCTGAAGCGTGATCATTGAACAATCAAGCGTTTCATTCAAAATAGTCAACAGGGTCGCAAGAAGCGTGTGGAAAAACCAAGGCGCAAAATAACTGCCCATGAACTGAGAAAAGTCAAGCGTGCAGCTGCCAAGATGCCACTTGCCACCAGTTTGGCCATATTTCAGAGCTGCAACATCACTGGAGTGCCCAAAAGCACAAGGTGTGCAATACTCAGAGACATGGCCAAGGTAAGAAAGGCTGAAAGACGACCACCACTGAACAAGACACACAAGCTGAAACGTCAAGACTGGGCCAAGAAATATCTCAAGACTGATTTTTCTAAGGTTTTATGGACTGATGAAATGAGAGTGAGTCTTGATGGGCCAGATGGATGGGCCCGTGGCTGCATTGGTAAAGGGCAGAGAGCTCCAGTCCGACTCAGACGCCAGCAAGGTGGAGGTGGAGTACTGGTTTGGGCTGGTATCATCAAAGATGAGCTTGTGGGGCCTTTTCGGGTTGAGGATGGAGTCAAGCTCAACTCCCAGTCCTACTGCCAGTTTCTGGAAGACACCTTCTTCAAGCAGTGGTACAGGAAGAAGTCTGCATCCTTCAAGAAAAACATGATTTTCATGCAGGACAATGCTCCATCACACGCGTCCAAGTACTCCACAGCGTGGCTGGCAAGAAAGGGTATAAAAGAAGAAAATCTAATGACATGGCCTCCTTGTTCACCTGATCTGAACCCCATTGAGAACCTGTGGTCCATCATCAAATGTGAGATTTACAAGGAGGGAAAACAGTACACCTCTCTGAACAGTGTCTGGGAGGCTGTGGTTGCTGCTGCACGCAATGTTGATGGTGAACAGATCAAAACACTGACAGAATCCATGGATGGCAGGCTTTTGAGTGTCCTTGCAAAGAAAGGTGGCTATATTGGTCACTGATTTGTTTTTGTTTTGTTTTTGAATGTCAGAAATGTATATTTGTGAATGTTGAGATGTTATATTGGTTTCACTGGTAAAAATAAATAATTGAAATGGGTATATATTTGTTTTTTGTTAAGTTGCCTAATAATTATGCACAGTAATAGTCACCTGCACACACAGATATCCCCCTAAAATAGCTAAAACTAAAAACAAACTAAAAACTACTTCCAAAAATATTCAGCTTTGATATTAATGAGTTTTTTGGGTTCATTGAGAACATGGTTGTTGTTCAATAATAAAATTAATCCTCAAAAATACAACTTGCCTAATAATTCTGCACTCCCTGTATACATGCTGTATGTCAATATCATGTGTGCCCACTGCTGTCAATATTCACTCATGATGCAGGAGATCAGAAGCAAGGCTGCTGCGTAATAGCAACAATATTCTGTATACAGTATACCAACCTATTATTATGCTTTTAATTAGTGGCTGGATTTCTGTATGTTAGAACTGTGTTGGTATTTTTCATGTGGGCAGAACCCTTAAAAAATGAAAGCATTGAGCTAGAGAATATGCATATGGCTGCCTTTGATCAAATCCTTTAATCTGATGAATGTATTTGGTTTATAGGTATATTCACCCTCTGAATCATCAGTACAGCATAATCCAAAGAAACAACATAGAAAAGCTTCACTAGTGACACGGCCTCACGTGTCAGCCAGGCCTCTTAATCATTGATGGGTTTAAGAATCACAATATTTGCATTTCTTTCCCGATACGTTGGAAAAATGGTGTCACAGCCAATTGCCTTTAGTGTCTAGTCAGCATGCCATCAAATATTTAACCAGTATTAATTCCCAGTAAGGTGTGGAGACGCGGACATCTGCCTGGAAATGTTACGATTTCCAATCACAGCTGTCGTAGATGTTAGGCAGGATGCGATGATGGCAGAGACAGAACTAGGAGACCACTTTCTTGTTGTAATCTTTTTCGAAGGAATAAGCAATGGTTTTCTCCTTTCCATAGCAGGAAGAGTTGCTAAACAATCTGTATGTTTGTAATGAACTTTACCAGTAAAGGTGGAATACAGATGTGTCCCAGAATACAGAAAGAAAAGAAGTGTATATATACACAAGAGGAGCGTCAGAAATGTATGCAGTGAATATAACATGACAACATAAATATGTATGCCAGATGCAAGGAAAACAGTCATATTAAGATCAAAGAGAGGAACACAAAAGCAGAAGTCACAGGAGGAGAAGAAAGGGAAGAGATATGGGGAGGTATAGATCTTATTCAAGAGCTACTGGAGGGAAAGGAACATGAAAAGAATAATTAAAGGGAACCTGTAGCCAGGAATTGACTGATAAACCACACTGCTTTGTAGGGCTAGCTCAGCTAAATGTAATAATACTTTTCACTTAGCGATCTCTTGCTTTATTCTGGAGAAAAAAAGGACTTTAAATCCATATGCCGATGAGCAGTTAAGTGCACTGAGGGTGGGACTCTGTGTACTCTGTGCACCCATGATCCTCCTGCTTTCTGTGCCAGCCCCTCCCTCTCCTTTCTGATTGACTGAGTCAGGTTCCTGAATAGTCAACTCACCTGGCCAATGTGAATTAAGAAGGAAAGTAAGGATCTGGCAGAGGAAGCAGGAGGAGCAGTTATCAATATAATATAAAAGGGGATGATGTTTGGGTCACATAAATTTCCATACAAAAAATACATTGCATGCAGATTTTTATAATCAGTCATCTAATAACTCTATACATGAAACTGTACATTACATGAGGTAGTACTGTATGCCTCTCATCCCAGGATGTAGACCAACAAGACAGAAAATGCATCCCTTGTTTTTGCCCAGATCTGAGGCAGTGTCTTCCTACATCAAGGAAAACTTGGAGAGAGAATTCATCCAGAAATCTTCACCTCATGTTGGTTTCAGAAGAAGAAAGATTGGTCTCTCAGTCCATGAATTGAGTATCACTGCCACCAGGGCTGGGACAAGGCCATTTGGTGCCCAGGGCGAAGATGGCAAACTGCGCCCCCCCCCCCCCCCCTGGGCACAGTGGCTGCGTGTGATGGGCACAGTGGCTGCGTTTGATGGGCACATTGGCGACAATTGATGGCACAGTGGCTGCATGTGATGGCACAGAGGCTGGGTTTGGTGGCATAGTGAGGCTGTGAGGCTGCAAGCATGGCTCAAAATAACACAAACACTTTTTTTTTATTTGCCATTTTTTATTAACAAAGTGCTGGTCACCTCAGTCAGCCTCCTCCACCAGCATACTGGTGGCAATTGATCAGGCAAACTGGCAGCACGCTGGCGGCAATTGATGGGCACAGTGGGGCAAACTGGCAACAATTGATGGGCACAGTGGCTGTGTTTGATGGGCACAGTGGCTGTGTTTGAGGGGCACAGTGGCTGCGTTTAATGGGTACAGTGGCTGCGTTTAATGGGTACAGTGGCTGCGTTTGATGGGTACAGTGGCTGCGTTTGATGAGCAGAGTGGCTGCGTTTGATCGGCACAGTGGCTGCGTTTGATGGGCAAAGTGGCGAAAATTGACGAGTGGCACAGTGGCTGCGTGTGTTGGCACAGTGGCTGTGTGTGATGGCACAGGGGCTGCATGTGATGGCACAGGGGCTGCATGTGATGGCACAGGGGCTGCATGTGATGGCACAGTGGCGACAATTGATGGCACAGTGGCTGAGTGTGTTGGCACAGTGGCTGCATGTGATGGCACAGTGGCTGCGTTAGGTGGCACAGTGGCTGCATGATGGGCATAGTGGCGACAATTGATGGCACAGTGGCTACGGTTGGTGGGCACAGAGTGGCTGCATGTGATGGCACAGTGAAGCTGCAATTAATGTTTTTTTTTTTTTTACAGAAAAGGCAAGCTTAAAATAACACAAAATCATTTCTTTAAACTGCTTTTTTTTATTAAAAAAATTATGATCATCTCAGTCCAATCCCCCCCCCCCCCGGGGGGGGGGGGGGGATTGGACTGAGATGACCATAATTTTTTAAATAAAAAAATTAGTTTGTTATTTGTATTACATTATTTTCTTACTTTTTACAGTCTGTGTGTGAGTAGCAGCTAGTGAAGGCAGGCTCCTCGTGGCTTGTTCTTCACGCGCCGACACAGCTCCCTGTAGGCTGCGCGAGTCCTCCCTCTCTCACCTCACACCTCGCCTCCGGCGTGAGCCGCGTGACGTCACACGGCGCACGCCGGTGGTATCAACCAAATGAATCATCCTCCATGGGGGGGGGGGGCGAGGAAACGCAGAGGAGGAAAGGGAGCCCGAGCCAGGAGCGCAGTCGGCACAAAATTCATAGGGGGAGAGAAGGAGCAGCGCTGACATGGCTGGTGTGGACGGTGTAGGCGGGTGCAGGAGCGCACTCAGCACAGCAAGTGGCGCTTGGCTAATGTGGTACAGTGAAGCTGTACACTGCTGGCACTTCACCTGCGCCCCCCTCCTGTCCGCAAATGGTAGCGCCCAGGGCACCCGCTCCTTCGGCCCCTGCCTTGTACCGGCCCTGACTGCCACCACATCTTGGAGCTTTTTGATCAGATCACAGAAGCCCACATCTGTAGTTGAATCTACCTGGTGCTTATAACCTGATCCAGATGGGTGGCCACTGGTAGACCATATTCAACAACTGGAGGGTTGCTACTTCTCCTCTGCATCAGTTCTCGATCATCTAGACACTAGCATAGCATTTTTCCTGGAGGTTGATGCCTCTTGGGTGCCACTTTATCTAAGGAAAGTAAATTTCATCCATGTGGTTTTCCTCTAAAAAGTTTACTCCTGAGAGAAACTACTCCATAGATGACCGCAAACTTATGGCCATACAACATTCCCTGGAAGGGTCGTTTTAACTGACCAATGACACACCAACATTACCTGTAAAGAAGTTTGCTGTGTATGAGATCTTTGCCCGAAAGTTAGATTATTGATCTTTTGTTATTGAAAGCTTATTCATTCATGAATGATCTTTAATTGAAAGAAAGTAACCGTCAATCTCCTATCTAATGTATATGGCCACTTTTAGTTTGATAGCTCTCTTTAAACTCTTACGGACACGGGGCATACCTGTACGCCCTGATGTCAGAGTCCTTAAGGACACAGGGCGTACAGGTACGCCCTGTGTATTTCCGATCACCGTCGCGCGGCGGGCAGTGATCGGAACAGAGTGCCTGCTAAAATCATTCAGCAGGCACTCTGTGACAATGCCGAAGGGGGGTCCTGTGACCCCCCCCCCGTTTTGGCGATCGCAGCAAACCGCAGGTCAATAACCCGGAATAGGATGGTGATCGGTGGTGTGATAATACACCACTAATCACCATCCTTAGATCCTGAGAGGTGGCGGTGACATCACCTCTCAGGATCGCATCCTATTGGCTGGGCGGGCGGGTGTTAACTTCCCCCAGCTCTGCTCTCCTCCTCCATACTGCTTCCGTGGAGAGAGGAGCCCATCCGTCCATCAGTGAGCCCAGCACCCCCACGGGAGCCACCAAAGTTCGCAGGGAAAGGTTTAGGAAAAGATTAGATTAGGCAGGGAGACTTTAGGGAAAAAAAGTTTTATTTTTGGGATTCACCCTGATCGGGTGTCTGGGGTCCACAGCACACTCAGCTGTGCGACCCTAGACCCGCCAGGGATGTTGCAGCTTGCCCCCTGCCCCCCCCCACACACATTTTTTTGGGCGCGTGTGCTGACTGTGGCCGGCACCCTTAGCGTTCGGCCACTGTTAGTGTATTGCCGATGCTGATCAGCGAGTTAGAATCGTTTTATTAATTTATTTTTTCAAATTTTTGAGGCTTTCATTTTTTTTAAATTTAGTTTTATTTTATTTTCTGTTAGGTTTAGGGTGGGTTAGGGTAGTGAATGTGAACACCCGTCCCCCCCCACACACACGCACACTAAATAAAGTTTTACACACCTATGGCCCACCAGATGTTCTCGGCCGAGGAGGCATACGCCATGCTTGCCTCCGATTCTGAGAGCCCCAGTGAGGACGAGGATGACCCCACTTTCCTCTTCATCCGCGTCCTCCTCATCATCTAATGATGATGATGATCCCCCAAGGCGGCGGAGACGCCGCCAGGTGGAGCAAGGGGACCCCCATGCCAGGGACCCTGTGGCCCACACTAGTATGAGCCGCCCTGTAGGTGTTCCACAAGAGTTATTGGCAAATGGAGATGAAATTTCAGAATTTCAATTTTTTTGTAACCTTGCCTCTCAAAATTGTAATATAGAGCAACCAAAAATCATATGTACCCTAAAAATAGTCCCAACAAAACTGCCACCTTATCCCGTAGTTTCCAAAATGGGGTAACTTTTTTGGAGTTTCTACTCTAGGGGTGCATAAGGGGGGCTTCAAATGGGACATGGTGTAAATAAACCAGTCCAGCAAAATCTGCCTTCCAGAGACCATATGGTGTTCCTTTCGTTATGCGCCCTGCCGTGTGCCCGTACAGTAGTTTACTACCACATATGGGGTGTTTCTATAAATTACAGAATCGGGGCAATAAATATTGAGTTTTGTTTGGCTGTTAACCCTTGCTTTCTTACTGGAAAAAAATGAATTAAAATAGAAAATTTGCCCAAAAATTTACATTCTGAAATTTCATCTCCATTTGCCAATAACTCTTGTGGAACACCTAAATGGTTAACAAAGTTTGTAAAATCAGTTTTGAATACCTTGAGGGATGTAGTTTTCAAAATGGGGTCATTTTTGGGTGGTTTCTATTATGTAAGCCTCACAAAGTGACTTCAGACCTGAACTGGTCCTTAAAAAGCGGGTTTTGGAAAATTTCTTAAAAATTTCAAGATTTGCTTCTAAATTTCTAAGGCCTCTTTCACACGGGCATCATGTTTTTGGCATGTTTGGTACCCAAACCCGAACCCGGACTTCTTCACAGAAGTTCGGGTTAGGTGCTGTGTAGATTTTATTATTTTCCCTTATAACAGGGCTGGAGGGGTTAAAATAATAACAAATAATTTAACTCACCTTAATCCACTTGTTCGATGGAGCATCTGATCATCAAAAGAAAAACAATGTTTTAATCGGGTGAACCACAGCTATGTGTCTATGCAAACAGTTGTATAGGAAGGTCGCTGGTGACAGACTCCCTTTAAGAACAGTTTGACCTCAGGCACTATTCAAATAAGATACAATAAAAAAAAATTTGAAAAAAAGCACATATCGCACATCCACATGCTAAGCATTGATCTATTATTGCTTCTCAGCACAATTCATATCGCTTCTCAGTGTAAATAATAGTATGTCAAGCCCTACTCTACTATACAAATAAGGGAATGTGTTGACGTGTAATGATGAAAAACTTTTGGATAATTATTGTAAGGGATTGCTCTCAGGGGTCGGCAATGACAGACATCTCATCAAACAGGGGGTTTTCAAGCTCAAACAGCGCTTTGTCACACAGCACATCAGACTTCCAAGTTTGGCATCACTTGGCACAATGAAGCGCAGCTTCACCTCACAACGTGTTACATCAACACAAAACAACAAACGCTTGCCCGGCTAGGCACTCACTATACAGAGGTCTCCCTAACTCACGTCTAGGTCAGTGTTCACACTGCAGTATTTTGCTTCAGTCACACAGCCTCCTAACTGTGACCAGTGCAAACCACCAGTCCTCCTGGTGGAAGCAGCGAAATACCTTGGGGGATATGGTCCAGCAGTCCTACTGACTCTGACCGTGTGACACCTCTCTTCTTCAGGCGTCGCTGGGTCCCCCCCAAACTCAGGCTTCCTCAGCCTTGTGGCCCCCCAGCCTTCCTGGCACTGGAACCCCACAAAGCCTTTGCAGGCTTCCTTCTCAATTCCCCCAAACTCAGGCTTCTTCAGCCTTGGGGCCGCTCAGCCCTCCTGGCTGGGACCACACAGAGCCTCTGCTGGCTTCCTTCTCAACTCTGAGGATTGCTTTATCCCCAAGTGATTATCGCACCTATCCTAACCTCAATCCAGGTGATCGTGGGGAAAACACAGCAAATCATACCATACATCTCCTCTAATAGGTTTCCAGCACCGTTCTAGGAGACACATATCTTCGCTCTTCATATATGAGGCCTTTCACTGCCTCACATAATGTTTTACCTTTTTAGCATATTTCTGTGATATCAAATGATCTTGATTCTAAGCAACAAAGTGAGTAAATTATTTGCATAAGGGTCCATTCACACGTTCATATGTGTTTTGCGGATCCGCCAAACACGGACACCGGCAATGTGCGTTCCGCATTTTGCGGACCGCACATCGCCGGCACTCTCATAGAAAATGCCTTTTCTTGTCCGCAATTGCGGACAAGAATAGGACATGTTCTATTTTTTTGCGGAACGGAAGTGCGGATCCGCAAATGCGGATGCGGACAGCACATTCCGGCCCCATTGAAAATAAATGGGTCCGCACCTGTTCCGAAAAATTGCGGAACGGATGTGGACCCATTTTGCGGACGTGTGAATGTACCCTTATCAGAAGGAAGCCTATATCTGGATCTAATTTCCCGTCATGTACCAAGTTTATATACTCTCCCACCAGTGTCATGCAAACCAGCCAAAGATTCTGGACAAGCTGCCGTGCTGCCAAATTGCGATTTCTATTGCTATGTTTATAAAGCTATTTATCTGTCAGTAAATCATCGCAGCATACAGAGAGGTTAGAGTCCTTGACAAGAACTTTGCTTTCACACATAGACAATAGTGACAACCATCCTCAAGTTGGTTATTTTACCTGCTTGCATCAGTGGCCACTGTTTCTAATGACAACCTCTGGTTTCAGAACAGAGGACAGGAAATATTGTATCAATTGCCTGCTTGTCTGATTATATGACAGGTGACCTCTACTGAAAACTGTTCTCTAAAATATGACAGCTAGAAATTACCCAAGTCTGTGCTGGAATCCTTTGAGATGTTATTTTATCAAACCAGTAACTGGCTCAACTAGCCAGGCAAGACCTACGAGAAATCCTAATATATCAGTTAAAATACAGGGAAACCCTCAGAGCATCATTTATATACTGCCATGGCTGTGCTCCTGCAATGCATCATGCACACAAATGAGAGAAGGGAACTATCCATTCTTCACTGATGTACCTAAAGGGGTTTTCCAAGATCCAGCAGGTCCTGCAAACCCACCTTAATTACACATAACTCGCCTGTAGAAGAACGTTTGGGAACCTGGCGCTTCTCTTCTGAAAATCCTGCATCTGCCAGTGTTACATACTTTACCAGATTTCCAGCCTGGACTATGGATGAGGTGCGTCTTATGCTATGAATGGGGCCAGAACGATTAAAGATGTTATACCATGATTGATGTAAAAATGTGAAAATCAGACGTAATATATTACATGCAATCTCTTTTTTTGCCAAAGCTAGAACCAGCCTCGCACCTCACATGGATCCAGAGATCTCCCCATTCATTGCTCCAACTGGTCTGCAAGATTTTCTTCAGGCTGGCAGGTCAGGAGGTGTGTCCTTTCTGAGGGGGTTTCTCCTTTTTGCTGCAGCATTCTCCCTATCAGAGCTCAGGAATAGTGATGATAGAGCATGCTCGGCCGAGTACCGGTTCGGCTCAAGCATTGCTATGCTCGGCAGATCAAAGCGCTCTGCCGAGTACCACATGTGCTCGAGCGCCATGCTCGAGTCTCCTCCCCGGACGTTTGGCGCCTTCTAAGCAGCCAATAAACATGCTGGTAAGTATTGCCATCACTATAATGCCATTAGACATGTTGGCTACTGGCATTACAGTGATTGGCTGGCCGGATCACGTCATCGGGTGCTAGCACCCGGTCACGCGGGTTCGGCTCATTGCGAGTCAGGGAGAGCTGCTGTTAGGAAGGGACAGAGCGAGTGTAGAGCGAATTTGATCTCAAACCTTTCAGAGACCCAAAAGTCCTTTTAAGGACTATTGTTAGAGGTGGCAGCAAAATTTATTTTGGGGGAATTATTTTTTTGTGTCAGGGCGACTGTTAGTGACATTCATTTTCTGCATTCTACAAACGCTGCTTGCTGTGATCAGTGAGAAGCAAATCAGCACTGATATCTAGGCCGTGTGTGACGCCTATATTTAATCCAAACTGCAGTTACAGTCAGTTTCTGTATTATACAAACTCTGCTTGCTGTGACCAGTGAGAAGCAAATCAGCACTGATATCTAGGCTGTGTGTGACGCCTATATTTAATCCAAATTGCAGTTACACAGTCAGTTTCTGTATTATACAAACTCTGCTTGCTGTGACCAGTGAGAAGCAAATCAGCACTGATATCTAGGCCTTGTGTGACGCCTAAATTTAATCCAAATTGCAGTTAGTCAGTTTCTGTATTAAACAAACTCTGCTGTGACCAGTGAGAAGCAAATCAGCACTGATATCTAGGCCGTGTGTGACGCCTATATTTAATCCAAATTGCAGTTACAGTCAGTTTCTGTATTATACAAACTCTGCTTGCTGTGACCAGTGAGAAGCAAATCAGCACTGATATCTAGGCCGTGTGTGACGCCTATATTTAATCCAAACTGCAGTTACAGTCAGTTTCTGTATTATACAAACTCTGCTTGCTGTGACCAGTGAGAAGCAAATCAGCACTGATATCTAGGCCGTGTGTGACGCCTATATTTAATGCAAATTGCAGTTACACAGTCAGTTTCTGTATTATACAAACTCTGCTTGCTGTGACCAGTGAGAAGCAAATCAGCACTGATATCTAGGCTGTGTGTGACGCCTATATTTAATCCAAATTGCAGTTACACAGTCAGTTTCTGTATTATACAAACTCTGCTTGCTGTGACCAGTGAGAAGCAAATCAGCACTGATATCTAGGCCTTGTGTGACGCCTAGATTTAATCCAAATTGCAGTTAGTCAGTTTCTGTATTAAACAAACTCTGCTGTGACCAGTGAGAAGCAAATCAGCACTGATATCTAGGCCGTGTGTGACGCCTATATTTAATCCAAATTGCAGTTACAGTCAGTTTCTGTATTATACAAACTCTGCTTGCTGTGACCAGTGAGAAGCAAATCAGCACTGATATCTAGGCCGTGTGTGACGCCTATATTTAATCCAAATATCAGTGACATCCAGTGTCAATATGAAGAAGGCGAGTATTAAGTGACGGGGAAATGGACGTGATTCTGATGGTTCACGCAGAGGCCGTGGCTCAGGGCGTGTTGCAACTGTGCCTGCTGCCTGAGCACAAGCAAAACAGTCATTGCAGGGCGTCGCAAGACAATACTCTTGAAGTCAGACCAGTGCGACCAGGTGGTCGGTTGGATTGCAGCAGATAATGCTTCCACTGGGTTAAGCACCACCCTGTCTTCCACCAAGTCCAGTCTCAGTAGCCAACAGTCTGGTCAACAACACAATCCTCACCCTGATCATCCTTCCTCCCACCATGTAGATTCTGGCCAAATAAGCGATCCGGTACTCGGATGTTCCGAGAAACTATTTTCACCCCCATCACTTAATTTGGCCCTCTCCCCAAGCACTCTTGAAGAGGGACATGAGATCTTGTGCCCTGATTCTCAACCTCTGTCTAGAGCCTTCACAGTCACAAAAACATGATGGTGGGGAACGGCAATTAGTGTTTAATGAGGTGGATGATGATGAGACACAGTTGCCAATGACTCAACTGCAATTACTGTCTCAAGAGGTTGATGAAGAGGATGAGACACAGTTGTCAATCACTGAGGTTGATGTGTTTAAGTAGGTGGATGATGACGAGACACAGTTGCCATCAAGTCATCCACAATTACTGTCTGCAGAGGTTGATGAAGAGGATGATATACCGTTGTCAATCACTGAAGTTGTGTTGGGGTCAGCAAATGAGGAGGATGATCGGAGTGGGGAAGTTGAAGAGGATTTGGTGGACGATGAGGTCACTGACCCAACATGGGAAGGCGAAAACGCGAGTGAGGACAGCAGTTCCGAGGGGGAGCGATCTGCAGCACCGCAACAGGCTAGAAGAGGCAGTGGGGCGGGAACAGGGAGAAGGCGGGCCACGCCAAACAGGCCCGCAAGTGTTCCAGGGAGCACCCCCTTGCGGAAATCTCCCTTGCGGAAATCTCCCTTGTTCGGCGGTATGGCGCTTTTTTGCAGAAAGTGCAGACGACAAAAGAATAGTAGTTTGCAACCTGTGCCACACCAAAATTAGCCGAGGTGTGAACAGTAGCAACCTCACCACCACCAGCATGATCCGCCACATGGCAGCCACGCACCGCAATAAGTGGGAGGAACGTCTGGGTCCACAATCTGTGTCCGCGGGTCACACCACTGCCTCCTCTTCCCCTATGTTGGGTAACGACCAATCGCCTGTCGAAGGCGCAGGCCCGGATGCCTCCCGCGCTGCACCTGTACCGTCGCAAGCACCATCAGCGACCACATCCACTTCCCTGTCCCAGCGCAGCATCCAAATGTCTTTGCCCCAGGCATTTGAACGCAAGTGCAAATACCCAGCCACCCACCCACAGGCTATGGCACTAACTGCCCAACTTTCTAAGTTACTGGCGGTTGATATGTTGCCATTTAGGCTTGTGGACACGAGGCCTTTCGCGGCCTGATGTCGGTGGCCGTCCCTCGGTACTCAGACACCAGCCGCCACTATTTTTCCCGGTGCCGTCCCCGCCTTATACCAGCATGTGTCTGCTAACATCACCCATGCCCTGACCAACGCAGTTACTGCTAAGGTCCACCTAACGACTGACACATGGACAAGTGCTTGTGGCCAGGGACGCTACATTTCCCTGATGGCACACTGGGTGAACGTAGTGGAGGCTGGGAGCGACTTGTACCCTGGGATGTCACAGGTGCTACCAACGCCCAGGATTGCGGGCCCTACTTCCATCAGGGTTACCGCCAGCACCTATGTAAGTGGCTCCTCCTCCTCCTCCACCTCCGAATTCTCAGCGTGCAGCACCAGTCAGTCATCAGCTGGTAGCTGGAAGCAGTGTAGTACTTCCTTGGGCAACCGAGGTGGGGAGACAAGGGGAACACACAGCACTTCCAGCAAAGGCAGGGCAACACTCTCCAAGGCCTGGGACAGTTTTATGACACCCCGCCAGCACCCTCAACATGATGCACGTCCTGGTGTAACAAGGAGGGAAAAGTTTTGGAAGATGGTAAAGGAGTATGTAGCAGACCGTGTCAGCGTCCTCAGTGATCCCTTAGTGCCTTACAACTACTGGGTGTCCAAGCTGGACACGTGGCACTAACTGGCACTCTATGCCTTGGAGGTGGTGGCCTGCCCTGCCGCCAGCGTTTTGTCTGAACAGTTATTTAGTGCTGCTGGTGGCATTATAACAGATAAGCGTATCCGTCTGTCAACTGAAAATGCTGACAGGTTGACTCTTATAAAAATGAACAAGGCCTGGATTGCCCCTGACTTATCCACTCCACCAGAGGAAAGCCACGACTGAACATAAACTCCCTTTAAATGTGTTTAGAATGTACTGAATACTCTGTATTCCCATGCACCCCTTCCGCCACAAAGAAGGGTATATGGTTGAATCTTCATTTTTTCATCCTCCTCCTCCTCGTCCATCACGTATATGCCTTCTCATATAATTTTTCGGATGGTCGGCTCACCAGCAGGCCCTCACCCATAATGTTTTAGATGATCAGCTCACCAGCAGGCCCTCACCCATAATGTTTTAGATGGTCAGCTCACCAGCAGGCCCTCGCCCATAATGTTTTAGATGGTCAGCTCACCAGCAGGCCCTCACCCATAATGTTTTAGATGGTCAGCTCACCAGCAGGCCCTCACCCATAATGTTTTAGATGGTCGGCTCACCAGCAGACCCTCACCCCTAATGTTTTAGTGGGTCACCAGCAGGCCATCAATCATACTTTACCTCTCCTGTATAACGTTTCCTCATCCTAAATACCTATGACATTCCCTGTAATTGTTTTGTACTCGTTCCAATGACAGGCTCTCTTAAGAGTCCTGTATTGTTATTTATTTATCGTCACTACCTCCCTGAGTCGGTACTGGGAAATTTGCGCGCCCCCGTCTGCCTTTCTTGGAAGTGGTAGCCGTGGCCATCCCTCAGGCTCCCTCTCCGGAACACTGCCAGGGATCGTCTTCGAACCTCCAACTTAAGTTGTTGATTAATGAAAACATTCGTGGCAACAAAGGTTTCGGCTGTAGTTCGGCTTGCGCCGGTACAAGAATTTCACCTCTACAGGTACAATACGGATACCACCGGCCGTTCCTCTTCCAATGAGTTCAGTTTGATCGTCCAAAAATTCGGTCAACACAATCGAAACCACCGGCCGTTTCCTAACAATTTTTCATCTAAAATCGCTTTTATCTTCGGTTTTAAGAGTTTTATGGTCAGTCTGTAAAAGTGGCGTACAACTTGGGCATCATCGTTACCAGCAGCGACATTGTAGTCCAAGATGCATCCAGACATCCTCCCCATGCTGTCCCCGACCCATTTCTGTGGTGTTTCCATCAATTTCTGACCTTTTCCTATGAACCAGGCACCCTCCCCTCTTCAGAGCAGGGGGTGCCTGGTTTAATGCTCGGGTCCTCCCATTGACTTTTATAGGGCTCGGGGTGCTCGATCATCACTACTCAGGAAGTATGTCCTTCAGCTTTCTTCTTGTAAAGTTACTTTCAATCTAGCATTTTTGTTTTCCGGTATTGAGTTCCGTCCTAGGGGCTCAATACTGGAAAAAAACTGATCAGTTTTATCCTAATGCATTCTGAATGGAGAGCATTCCGTTCCGTGTGCATCAGTTCAGTCCCCTTAAGTTTTTTGGCCGGAGAAAATACTGCAGCATGCTGCAGTTTTCTCTCCGGCCAAAATTCCTGAACACTTGCCGGAATGCCGGATCCGGCATGAATTTCCATTGAAATGCATTAATGCGTATCCGGCCCCAAGTGTTCTGGCAAAACGGATCCGTTCTTTCCGTCCGCGCATGCACAGACTATTAAATCTGGGAAAAAAATAAATACCAGATCCGTTTTTCCGGATGACAACCGGAAAGACGGATCTGGTGTAGCAATGCATTCGTGAGACGGTTCTGCATCTGGATCCGTCTCACAAATGCATCCGTTTGCGTCCAGATTGCCGGATCCGGCGATGGAATCCTCTGCTGCAAGTGTGAAAGTACCCTCCCTAACTGTCACAGCTTCTTATAGTAGTTATGACTGGCTGCAGTTGAAGGATGGAACTAAGTATGTGCAACCATGCTTATCCAGCTTAGTAAGTGGACGTGCACCATTATAATGAAGTAAAGAGAATCTCCAAAAACTGGAGTATTTTTTTTGTAAAGAAAGTAAATTACAAAATGTACCAGTTTTTCATGCTGAATTATATTAAAATAACATGTATTGGTGGCACATTCCCTTTAAGGCTGTATCTTGCATACCTAGCAGATTTTGTCTATGGAGACTGATTCTGAGCGTGTGAATGGACTAATAGCTTAAACAATTTTTGAAATGATGTGGAGGAATGGGTAAGCTTTTCACAATATCACAATACCACTTTAATTACGTCATGGCAATATCATTTCTCCTTATGGAAAACCAACTGGAAAGTGGAGAGAGAGCTATGGGGCAGTGTTAAAACGGTTGTCCGGGCTTTTTCGATCAGATCAATGTCAGATCGGTGGGGGTCTAACACCTGCCCCCCCTGCTGATTAGTTTTATGAGGAGAAGGCACGAGCAGTGCGCACATGCCGTCTCCCTTCTCTCTTCCTGCTTGCTGTATGTCTATGGAACAGCAGCAACGGACAGGAAGGGAGACGGCACGTGCGCACTGCGTGCGCAGTCTCCTCATAACAGCTGATCGGCAGGGGTGTCGCGTGTTGGACCCCCGCCGATCTGATATTGATTACCTATCCTAAGGATTGGTCATCAATAGAAAAAGCCCGGACAACCCCCTTTTAAAGCTCCACTGAGTTTTCATAAACATTGATATGTCATAGAGACATCAAACGTTTTGATTGGTGGGGGTCTGAGTGCTTAGACCTCCACCAATTACTAGAATGAGGAGAATGAAGCGCTTGGATTTTGTTTTCTCTTCTTGCTCTAGATCAGGCATGCACCTGCGGCCCTCCAGCTGTTGCAGAACTATAACTCCCATCATTCCCTGACAGCCTACAGCTATCATCCTACAGAAGAGCATTGTGGGAGTTGTAGTTTTACAACAGCTGGAGGGCTGCAGGTTGAGCATCCCTGCTCTAGAGGATGGAATTGAGACGGCATTGAGCCCATCTTCTGCAACAAGGAGAGAGAGTGCCATATGCAAGCGCTTCTCTCCTCGACGTTCTAGGGATTGTGGAGGTCTTAGCACTCAGACCCCCACCAATCTCTAAGACATATCAAAAGTTTTATGAAAACTCAGTGACCCTTGGAAAAAGGTGCAAATAACTTTTCTCTACCTAGGAACTGTGCCATTTACATGGCTGCTTTGTAAGTCATTGATTGATTCCAGAATAGATTTGGGTTTTAGCTACCGTAACCAGAGATACCCACCACTGAACAGATCTCTTTCTGTCTTTTTATAAGGATACAACTGATTTGTAGGGACAATTTAAAAACTGTCCCTTCCCTCATTGTTTATTAAAATCTTCATTACGCCTTGCTTATTAAATGGAGCTGGAGAAAGCATTGTTTTACTGTAGGGAAAAAAAAGGAAAAGGTCAAACAAATGAGGAATGGGTTCCTGGGCTTGGCATTTCCACTGAGCTAAATGTGGTTTAAGGGGTAAATAATTATGTATGTAGAAGGTAAACAAATAATGCATAAATCATTTATAAATGACCCCCCCATCAAGTCACATGCCGAGAGACATACTTAATTGGCACATAAAAGTTTATGATGACAATAATGTTGTAATGCCTCAAACGGCCAAAACAAAGCTTTATCTGACAGTTTAGATCTTTACTATATTATTTCTGGTTAGAGTTAAATTAGCCGTCTTGTTATGCAAATGGTGTTAACTGAACCTGCGATGTGGATTTTTCCTCCTGTCGTCTGTGAAAACTAGTGGGGCGGAACAAATTGCAATTATATATCATCTGATTTGATTCATGACTTAAGATGAAATATAAAACATTGCATTAGATCTGTATGTAATCCACAGTGCCAGAGATAAACAGAACACGCTTGTCTATCCATTTTAATCGCTTCTTTGTAAAGGGTACTTGAACTGACTCTTTGTATCTAGAAAGGCTGATTGAACCAGTACACAGAGGACAGCATGAAGGACATTAGGCAACCAGCAATTACAAGAGTGGCAATATGTGCCATATGAAAGAAGAGGAATATGTGAAGATAAAATAACTAGTGTTGATCGAGCACCGTAGTGCTCGGGGGCTCGGGCCGAACACATCGGGATGTTCAGGTGCTCGACCGAGCACCTGTGTATAATGGAAGTCAATGGGAGAACCTGAGCATTAACCTCTTAAGGACTCAGCCCTATTTCACCTTAACCGCCTCACGTCCGCCCATAGGATATAAACGTCCTATGGGTGGACGTCTATTTCTGACAGCACGTTTTAAAACGTCCTGTCAGAAATAGCAGCTGCACGCTAATCGTGCAGCTGCTGATCGGGTTGCCCGCTGTCAGTGACAGCAGGGCAACCCTAAGACAAGGCAGGGACAGTTCCCAGGTGTCCCTGCCTTCACGATCGCTGCAGACACAGCGCTCACCGAGCGCTGTGTCTGCAGAGAAGGAAGCGCTGTGCGCTTCCTGTTCCGGCCCGGCGGTCATGTGACCGCCGTGACCGGAGAGTGCAGGAGCTGTGTGAGGTCTCTCAGAGACCTCGATCAGCCCTGCTGTGAGGCTGTACAGCGCTGGATTGCTGCTGTACAGCCTCTATAGGGGTGCATTTGTCCTGTAACTGGGGCTACTATGTCAGCCCCAGTTACAGGAGAAATCAACAGTGAAAAAAAAAAAAAAAGTGAAGTAAATGTCCCCCAGAGGTCTTGTATGACCTTATGGGGGACGAAAAGTGTAAAATAAAATAAAAATAAAATAAAGGGTTGAAAAAATAAAATGAAAAAAAGTTTCACATGTAAAAAAAAAAAAATCCCAAGTAAGGAATAAAAAAAAAATTAAAAATAGAAAAAATAAAATAAAATAGACATATTTAGTATTGCCGCGTCCGTAAAAACCAGCTCTATAAAAATATCACATGACCTAACCCCTCGGGTGAACACCGTAAAAAATAAATAAAAAAAACTGTGTCAAAACAAGCAATTTTTGTCACCTTGCATCACAAAAGGTGCAACACCAAGTGATCAAAAACGCGTATGTCCCACAAAATGGTACCAATAAAACCGTCACCTAATCCAGCAAAAAAATGAGCCCCTACATAAGAAAATCTCTCAAAAAATAAAAAAACTATAGCTCTTAGAACATGGAGACACTAAAACATCATTTTTTTGGTTTCAAAAATGCTATTATTGTGTTAAAGTGAAACAAATAAAAAAAAGTATACATATTAGGTATTGCCGCGTCCGTAAAAACCAGCTCTATAAAAATATCACATGACCTAACCCCTCGGGTGAACACCGTAAAAAAAAAAAAAAAAAAACTGTGTCAAAACAAGCAATTTTTGTCACCTTGCATCACAAAAGGTGCAACACCAAGTGATCAAAAACGCGTATGTCCCACAAAATGGTACCAATAAAACCGTCACCTCATCCCGCAAAAAATGAGCCCCTACATAAGAAAATCTCTCAAAAAATAAAAAAACTATAGCTCTTAGAACATGGAGACACTAAAACATCATTTTTTTGGTTTCAAAAATGCTATTATTGTGTTAAAGTGAAACAAATAAAAAAAAGTATACATATTAGGTATTGCCGCGTCCGTAAAAACCAGCTCTATAAAAATATCACATGACCTAACCCCTCGGGTGAACACCGTAAAAAAAAAAAAACTGTGTCAAAACAAGCAATTTTTGTCACCTTGCATCACAAAAGGTGCAACACCAAGTGATCAAAAACGCGTATGTCCCACAAAATGGTACCAATAAAACCGTCACCTCATCCTGCAAAATATGAGCCCCTACATAAGAAAATCTCTCAAAAAATAAAAAAACTATAGTTCTCAGAACATGGACACATTAAAACATAATTTTTTGGTTTTAAAAATGCTATTATTGTGTAAAACTTTAATAAATGAGAAAAAGTATACATATTAGGTATCGCCACGTCCGTAACAATCTGCTCTATAAAAATGGCACTTGACTGAACCCCTCAGGTGAACGCTGTAAAAATAAATAAATAGAAACTGTGCTAAAACAACCAATTTTTTGGTCACCTTGCCCCATAAAGTGTTATAATGAATGATCAAAAAATCAGATGTACCCAAAAATAGTAATCATAAAACTGGCACCTTATCCCCTAGTTTCCAAAATGGGGTCACTTCTTGGGAGTTTCTACTGTAAGGGTGCATCAGGGGGCTTCAAATGGGACATGGCATCTAAAAACCATGTGGAGTTCCTTTTCTTCTGCGCCCTGCCGTGTCCCCATACAGCAGTTTACGACCACATGTGGGGTGTTTCTGTAAACTGCAGAATCTGGGTAATAAATATTGAGTTTTGTTTGGCTGTTAACCATCGATGTGTTAAAGAAAAAAATTGATTAAAATGGAAAATCTGCCAAAAAAGTGAAATTTAAAAATTTGATCTCCATTTTCCTTTAATTCTTGTGGAACGCCTAAAGGGTTAACAAAGTTTGTAAAATCGGTTTTGAATACCTTGAGGGGTGTAGTTTCTACAATGGGGTCATTTATGGGGGTATCCACTATGTAGGCCCCACAAAGTGACTTCAGACCTGAACTGGTCCTTATAAAGTGGGTTTTGGCAATTTTCTTAAAAATTTGAAGAATTGCTTCTAAACTTCTAAGCCTTCTAACGTCCTAAAAAAATAAAATGACATTTCCAAAATGATGCCAACATAAAGTAGACATATGGGAAATGTTAAATAATAAATATTTTATGAGGTATCACTTTCTGTTTTAAAAGCAGAGAAATTGACATTTAGAAAATTGCGAATTTTTCAAATTTTTGGGTAAATTTGGGATTTTTTCATACATAAAGGTGAAATATTTTGACTCAAATTTATGACTATCATGAAGTACAATGTGTCACGAGAAAACAAACTCTGAATGACTTGGATAAATAAAGGCGTTCCAAAGTTATTACCACATAAAGTGAGATATGTCAGTTTTGCAAAATTTGGCCTGGTCAGGAAGGGGGCAAAGGGCCCAGATGGGAAGTGGTTAAGGACTTGGCCATTTTTTGCAAATCTGACCAGTGTCACTTTAAGTGCTGATAACTTTAAAACGCTTTGATTTATCCAGGCCGTTCTGAGATTGTTTTTTCATCACATATTGTACTTCATGACACTGGTAAAATTGGGTCAAAAAAGTTAACTTTTTTGCCTAAAAAAATACCATATTTACCAAAAATTTCGAAAAATTTGCAAATTTCAAAGTTTCAGTTTCTCTACTTCTGTAATACATAGTAATACCCCCAAAAATTGTGATGACTTGACATTCCCCATATGTCTACTTCATGTTTGTAGCATTTTGGGAATGATATTTTATTTTTTGGGGATGTTACAAGGCTTAGAAGTTTAGAAGCAAATCTTGAAATTCTTCAGAAATTTACAAAAACCCAATTTTTAGGGACCACTACAGGTCTGAAGTCACTTTGCGAGGCTTACATAATAGAAACCGCCCCCATTCTATAAACTACACCCCTCAAGGTATTCAAAACTGATTTTACAAACTTCGTTAACCCTTTAGGTGTTGCACAAGAGTTATTGGCAAATGGGGAAGAAATTTGCGAATTTCATTTTTTTGCCTAATTTTCCATTTTAACCCATTTTTTCCACTAACAAAGCAAGGGTTAACAGCCAAACAAGACAGTATCTTTATTGCCCTGACTCTGCCGTTTACAGAAACGCCCCATATGTGGCCGTAAACTACTGTACGGGCACACAGTAGGGCGTAGAGGGAAAGGTGCGCCGTATGGTTTTTGGAAGCCAGATTTTGCTGGACTGGTTTTTTGACACCATGTCCCATTTGAAGCCCCCCTGATGCACCCCTAGAGTAGAAACTCCATAAAAGTGACCCCATCTAAGAAACTACACCCCTCAAGGTATTCAAAACTGATTTTACAAACTTTGTTAACCCTTTAGGTGTTGCACAAGATTTAATGGAAAATAGAGATACAATTTCAAAATTTTACTTTTTTGGCAGATTTTCCATTTTAATATTTTTTTTACAGTTACAAAGCAAGGGTTAGCAGCCAAACAAAACTCATTATTTATGGCCCTGATTCTGTAGTTTACAGAAACACCCCATATGTGGTTGTAAACTGCTGTACGGGCACACGGCAGGGCGCAGAAGGAAAGGAATGCCATACGGTTTTTGGAAGGCAGATTTTGCTGGACTGTTTTTTTTGACACCATGTCCCATTTGAAGCCCCCCTGATGCACCCCTAGAGTAGAAACTCCAAAAAAGTAACCCCATTTTAGAAACTACGGGATAGGGTGGCAGTTTTGTTGGTACTAGTTTAGGGTACATATGATTTTTGGTTGCTCTATATTACACTTTTTTGTGCGGCAAAGTAACAAGAAATAGCTGTTTTGGCACGTTTTTATTTTTTGTCATTTACAAAATTCATCTGACAGGTTAGATCATGTGGTAATTTTATAGAGCAGGTTGTCACGGATGTGGCGATACCTAATATGTATACAATTTTTTTTATTTATGTAAGTTTTACACAATGATTTCATTTTTAAAACAAAAAAAATGTTTTAGTGTATCCATAGTCTAAGAGCCATAGTTTTTTCAGTTTTTGGGCGATTATTTTAAGTAGGGTCTCATTTTTTGCGGGAGGAGATGACGGTTTGATTGGCACTATTTTGGGGTGCATATGACTTTTTGATCGCTTGCTATTACACTTTTTGTGATGTAAGATGACAAAAAATGGCTTTTTTTACACCGTTTTTATTTTTATTTTTTTACGGTGGTCACCTGAGGGGTTAGGTCATGTGATATTTTTATAGAGCCGGTCGATACGGACGCGTCGATACCTAATATGTATACTTTTTTTTTATTTATTTAAGTTTTACACAATGATTTTATTTTTGAAACAAAAAAAATCATGTTTTAGTGTTTCCATAGTCTAAGAGCCATAGTTTCTTCAGTTTTTGGGCGATTATTTTGGGTAGGGTATGATTTTTGCGGGATGAGATGACGGTTTGATTGGTACTATTTTGGCGTACATGCGACTTTTGTGATCACTTTTATTACCTTTTTTGGGAAGTAAGGTGGGCAAAATTTTCAATTTTCTCATAGTTTTTATTTTTTTATTTTTATGGCGTTCACCGTGCGGGAAAAGTAACATGACCGTTTTATAGATCAGGTCGTTACGGACGCGG
The DNA here is from genome assembly GCF_905171765.1 of Bufo bufo. Taxonomy (NCBI): domain Eukaryota; kingdom Metazoa; phylum Chordata; class Amphibia; order Anura; family Bufonidae; genus Bufo; species Bufo bufo. The sequence continues at coordinate 471,788,662 of NC_053393.1, read as the reverse complement.
CGATACCTAATATGTGTAGTGTATTTTTTATTTTATTTTTTTATTCAGTGATAAATGTTTTTTTTTTTATCTTAACATTTTTCACTTTATTTTACATTTTTTTGACCCAGACCCACTTGGTTCTTGAAGATCCAGTGGGTCTGATGTCTGTATAATACAGTACAGTACACTATATAGGGTACTGTACTGTATTTTACTTACACTTTGTCTGAACAGATCTATGCCTTTAGCAATTAAAAGGAAGAGGTACTCCGATACAACCTGTATATCACTTAATGGAGGGCCTCATTCACAATGTGGTACAATAGTTCAGGTTGTGGAACTTCTACAGTCATAAAACCTATGCACTAAGTGAAAGGGCTGCCAAAAATTACAAGGAACCGGCACTCCAATACACCCTTTGTTACACATAAAGGAGGGCATCATACACACCCTTGAAAAATTATGATGGCCTGCTGGTCACCCTCAAAAACATTTGGAGCAAGGACCTGCTGATCTTACCATCTAAAACATTAGGGGCGAGGGCCTGCTGCCGCATTGGTGACTCTAGGTAACCTCTGGGCGAGTGCATGTCTCCGTGACGGCGATGAACCATTCGGATGTCTGCCTTATCAACTTTCGATGTTCTTTTCTGCGCCTACCATGGTGATCACGAATAAAGGGGCATCAGGGTTCGAGGCCGGAGAGGGAGCCTGAGAAACGACTACCACATCCAAGCGAGGTCAATGGCTGAAATCTGATTGTCTGTTGTTACATTGCCCCTTTTTTTCCTAATTGTGAACCACTAAGAGAGGGTGGGTAAAGTTATTAAAGCACAAGCATCCAAGGAAGGCAGCTGACGCGTGGCAATTACCCACTCCCGACTCGGGGAGGTAGTGATGATAAATAACAATACAGCACTCTTAAGAGGCCCTGTTATTGGAATGAGTACACTTTCCATTAAAGGAAACCTGTCACCAGGATTTTGTGCATAGAGCTGGGGACATGCGCTGCTAGATGGCCGCTAGCACATCTGCAATACCCAGTCCCCACAGCTCTCTGCGCTTTTATTGTGTTCTAAAACCATTTTGATCAATATGCAAATGAACCTGATATGTGTCCTGTGTCCGGAGATGAGTCCAACGGAAAGGAGCCCAGCACCGCCCCGCGTCCTCTGAATCTCCTCCTTGCTGGCTGACGTCACAGAGCTGGAGCGCCGAAATCTCGCCATGCGCGAGCTAGCGCATGCGTAGTTCGTTCCCTGTGCTGATGCTAGCACAGGGAATGCACATGATGCCGACACTGCGCATGCGCTAGCTCCCCAGCTCTATGCACAAAATCCTGGTGACAGGTTCCCTTTAACGAGGATCTATTGGAGGACAAGTCTGGTGCCAGCAGCCAACTTGCTCCCGGCCTCCACAACGTTCACTAATTGTGCCATCATGGTGAGGATTGTGTTGACCATACTCTTGGCTACTGAGACTGGACTTGTAGGTGAGGGCCTGATGCCACTTTGTTGACTCTAGATAACTTCTAGGCAATCGCACGTTCCCGTCACGGCGACGAATCATTTGGATGTCTGCCCTATAAACTTTGGAGCTGACCCTGTAAAACATTATATGCGAGGGCCTGCAGTTGAGCTGACCCTGTAAAACAATATATGCGAGGGCCTGCAGGTGAGCTGACCTGTAAAACATTATATGCGAGGGCCTGCAGGTGAGCTGACCCTGTAAAGCATTACATGCGAGGGCCTGCAGTTGAGCTGACCCTGTAAAACATTATACGCAAGGGCCTGCAGGTGAGCTGACCCTGTAAAACATATGTGAGGGCCTGCAGTTGAGCTGACCCTGTAAAACATTATATGCGAGGGCCTGCAGTTGAGCTGACCCTGTAAAACATTATATGCGAGGGCCTGCAGTTGAGCTGACCCTGTAAAACATTATATGTAAGGGCCTGCAGTTGAGCTGACCCTGTAAAACATTATATGTGAGGGCCTGCAGGTGAGCTGACCCTGTAAAACATTATATGCGAGGGCCTGCAGTTGAGCTGACCCTGTAAAACATTATATGCGAGGGCCTGCAGTTGAACTGACCCTGAAAAAAATAATATGCGAGGACATTATATGCGACGAATAAGCATGTTGATATGATGGAGGAGGAGGATGAGAAAATAAAGATTTAACCATATACCCTTTTTTGTGGTGGAAGGGGTGCATGGGAATACAGTGTATTGAGTACATTAAACAACACATTTAAAGTGCCTTTGTTTATCCACTTTCCTCTGGTGGAGTCGAGAAGTCTGGGGCAATCCATTTTCGGTTGACAGGCAGATACGCTGATATAATGCCACCAGCAGCACTAAATACCTGCTCAGACAAAACGCTGGTGGCAGGGCAGGCCAGCACCTCCAAGGCGTAGAGTGCCAGTTCGTGCCACGTGTCCAGCTTGGACACCCAGTAGTTGTAAGGCACTAAGGGTTCACTGAGGACGCTGACACGGTCTGCTATGTACTCCTTCACCATCTTCCAAAACTTTTCCCTCCTTGTGACACTAGGCCACGCATCAAGGTGAGGCTGCTGGCGGGGTGTCATGAAACTGTCTGCCTCTGTTGGAACTGCTGTGTGTTCCCCTTGTCTCCCCTCCTCGGTTGCCCAAGGAAGTACGAACTCTGCCGCCAGCGTTGTCAGATAGAAATTTTTGGAGCAATTTTTCAACAAGGACCTTCTGCACCGTTTTGCTCGTCCTCTCCACCTGAGGAATGAGAGATGAGAAGTTCTCTTTGTAGCGGCGGTCGAGAATGGTGAGCACCTAGTAATCTACAGTATGTTGTCTAAAATGCATATAACGCGAGGGTCGCGGGAAAGGCAGCCTAACATGAAGTCAGCCATGTGTGTCAGAGTACCAACAGGCAAGACTTCGCTGTCATCATCAGGAGGATCACTCTTAATCTCCTCATCCTCTTCCTCCCCTTCTGCCCACCCACGCTGAACAGATGGAAATAAACTACCATGGGTACTACCCTCTGTAGCGAAGGCAACCATCTCCTGCTCCACCTCCTTCTTCTCCTCCTCCTCTTTATCGTCCAATTTGCGCTGAGAAGACGGACAGAGGGTTGGCTGGCTATCACCCTGTGTAATGTCTTTTTCCCCCATTTCCACTCTTCCACAAAGCGTCGTCCTTAATTGTGAGCAGCGAGCGTTTGAGTAGACACAGAAGTGGGTGATAATAGGGTTATCGCCGCTCACCATCTGTGTCGATTCCTCAAAGTTTCTTAAAACCTCACAGAGGTCAGACATCCATGCCCACTCCTCGCTTCTGATTAGCAGAAGCTAACCGGAAAGGCAACGACCATGTTGCAGCTGGTATTCCACTACTGCCCTCTACTGCTCACAAAGCCTGGCCAACATGTGGAACGTGGAGTTCCAGCACGTGCTCACGTCGCACAACAGCCGGTGAGCTTGCAACAGCCGGTGACCGACTAAAGCTGTCGATGACTTGCGGAAATGTGCACACACACGGCGCACCTTCACCAGTAGCTCGGGCAAATTGGGGTAGGCTTTGAGAAACCGCTAAACCACAAAGTTTAAGAATTGGGCTAGGCATGGGATGTGTGTGAGCTTGCCGAGCTCCAAAGCCGCCACCAAGTTACGGCTAATATCACACACAACCATGCCTGGTTGCAGGTTGAGTGGAGAGAGCCACAGCTCAGTCTGGTCTCTTATCCCCTGCAACAGCTCTCCGGCGGTATGCTGTTTGTCCCCTAAGCATATCAGCTTCAGCATGGCCTGTTGATAATTCCCACTGCAGTGCTACACTGCTACCAGCTACTGGCTGATGGCTGACTGGTGCTACATGCTGATAATTCGGAGGTGGAAGTGGAGGAGGAGGCAGAGGAGGAGGATAGGTGGGGGTTGGAGTAACTAATGTAGGTGGAAACCCTGATGGAATTAGGGCCTTCAATCCTTGGCTTCGGTAGCACCTGTGCCATCCCGGGGTACGACTCTCTCCCGGCCTCCACAATGTTCATCCAGTGTGCTGTCAGGGAAATGTAGCGTCCCTGGCCAAATGCACTTGTCCATGTGTCTGTGGTTAAGTGGACCTTCCCAGTAACTGCGTTGGTCAGGGCACGTGTGACGTTTCGGGACACATGGTGTAAGGAGGGCACGGCACACCTTGAAAAATAGTGGAGGCTGGGGACAGAGTACAGTGGGACGGCCGTCGACATCAGGCTGCGGAAGGCACAGTGTCCACGAGCCTAAATGGCAACATTTCGAGGGCCAGGTGCGCATTTAGTGCAATGGCCTGTGGGTGGGTGGCTGGGTATTTGCGCTTGCGTTCAAATGCCTGGGGTAATGACATTTGGATGCTGCGCTGGGACAGGGAAGTTGATGTGGTCGCTGATGGTGCTTGCGAAGGTCCTGGTGCAGGGCAGGAGGCTTCCTCGTCTGCTCCTTCTACAGGCGATTGGCCAGCACGTACCATAGGGGAAGAGGAGGCAGTAGTGTGACCCGCAGACACAGATTGTGGACCCAAGCAATGACCCTGATCGTCCACCACTTCCTCTTCCACTTCCTCACTCTGATTATCCTCTTGATTTGTTGACCTAACCACAACCTCAGTGATTGACAACTGTGTCTCATCCTCTTCATCAACCTCTTGAGACAGTAATTGCGGTTGACTCATTGGCAACTGTGTCTCATCATCATCCACCTCATTAAACACTAATTGCCGTTTCCCACTATCATGTTCTTGTGACTGTGGATGCTCAAGAGGTTGGGAATCAGGGCACAAGATCTCATGTCCCTCTTCAAGCGTGCTTGGCGAGAGGGCCAAATCAAGTAATGGCGATAAAAGGAGCTTCTCTGAATTTCCCAGTGTGGGATCACTTGTTTGGCCAGACTCTCCATGGTGGGAGGAAGGAGGATCAGGGAGAGGATTTTGTAGACCAGACTCTTGCCTACTGAGACTGGACTTGGTGGAAGACAGGATGGTGCTTAACCGACTGGAAGCATTATGTGCTGCAATCCAACCGACCACCTGGTCGCACTGGTTTGACTTCAGGAGTTTTGTCCTGCGACGCCCTGCAAACTGGGACATGAAGCTAGATATCGTGGATAATTGTTTTTCTTGTGCTCTGGAAGCAGGCACAGTTCAACGTGCCAAGGGCCACGGCCTCTGCGTGAACCATCAGCATCATGGCCACTTCCCCGTCCACTGCTCGCCTTCTTCATGTTAAATGTTATATGCACGCTTGACACACAAGATATGGCACGGTTATCACAGTTCACAGCAAGCACAGTATATTGAAAAAGTACGTAAAAGTATTTCTCCAATCTCTGCCCCTGACACAGAAGTTATTGGACAAATGTCACAAATCACTGCAGACACCCTCTATAGAAAAAGTATTGAAAATGATGGAAAAAATATATACATTTTCACTTATATTTCTCCAATCTCTGGCCCTGACACACAGAAGGTATTGGATAGATGTCACAAGTCACTGCAGACACCCTCTATAGAAAAAGTATTGAAAAAGAAGGAAAAAAATATATTAATTTGCACTTATATTTCTCCAATATCTGGCCCTGACACACAGAAGGTATTGGACAGATGTCACTAGTCACTGCAGACACCCTCTATAGAAAAAGTATTGAAAATGATGGAAAAAATATAGTAATTTTCATTTATATTTATCCAATCTCTGGCCCTGACACACAGAAAGTATTGGACAGATGGCACAAGTCACTGCAGACACCCTCTATAGAAAAAGTATTAAAAATGATGGAAAAAATATATTAATTTTCACTTATATTTCTAAAATCTCTGGCCCTGACACACAGAAGGTGCTATATATACACACGTCATCGAGTGCTATATATATCCGGCCAGCCAATCACTGTAATGCCAGTAGCCAACATGACTTCTGGCATTACAGTGATGGCCGTACTTACCTGCACGTTTATTGGCTGCAAATGTGCGGGGAGGAGACTTGAGCACGGCGCTCGAGCCCATGTGGTACTCGGCCGAGTACTGCCATGTGCCGAGCATAGCGATGCTCGAGCCAAACAGCAGTTCGTCCAAGCATGCTCGCTCAACTTTAGAAATAACATCTTGAAAAATGAGTAAGGCTAGTTTCACACTAGCGGCAGCCTTCTCCAGCAGGCTGTTACGACGGGTGAACAGCCTGCCGCTAGTGCACGCGTGCTGCCGGAGATCCACTCTGGCCCCATTGACTATAATGGGGGCGGGCCAGAGTTACGGCAGCAGCACGGCAAACATGCCGAGAAGCGACCGGAATAAAATTACGACATGTCGTACACTAGCGGCAGCACGGATCCGGCAGGCTGTTCACTTGCCGGAACAGCCTGCCGGAGAAGGCTGTCTTTAGTGTGAAACTAGCCTAACACCTTTAAATCAAAGTGCAGTAATTAATCGATTCTGAAGTTTTCTTCACAATTGTAGTAAATGTGTTCCCGTGTCATTGGCCTAGTAAAGGTGTGGCAGCAGGGCCCAGTAGATGTTAGGCCATCTGACAGTTTCCTTCTGGTTTCTATTAGTGGGAAAACAGGGGACACCCTCTGGTAGTAAAATGCTTATGGTCATGTAGGTTTGACGCACACCCTCGCAGCTAATATTCGACCGAACACCGAGCAGTGCAGAAGGGAGGAGCAGTAAGGTCAAGTGTGGAGAAAGCATTAAATAGGTACAGTATTCCCATTTCAGACATTTTTGGCATATCCAATGGATATGCCATAAATGTCTGATATAGCCAGGTCCACCTCTTAAACCCACACTGCCAGAATGGGGCCTTCCTGACCATGTCCCATCTGAATCCGGCAGACAGCTTGGTCAGGACTACAGAAGCAACTGAGCAAAGTGTGCTCCTATGGCTCTGTAATTCCCAATTAGAGATGGCCTTGCAGTTCGCCCGGCGGTCGTTTCGCAGCGAACTTTACTCGTTCGCGATTCGCCAAACATGCGAAGCGAACATATGGAGATATTCACATGCGCCATTTTTATTGCATAGCGCCGAACTTTGACCCATGACACATCCATCAGGTGGGACAGGACAGCCACTTGAGACGTTTCAGCACATGGACACACCCCCAACCCTATAACAGAACCCAATCTGGCAGCCATTTTACATTATGTGTTTTGCTAGTGTAGGGATAGGTTTGATTTTGGATCAAGGACAGTTAGGGACACCAAACGCTAGCTAATAGGGCCACAAAAGTCCTTTTAAGTACTGGTATAGGTGTGCTATTGATAAGTGTGATATACTGAGGGGTGTGATATACTTATAATATACTTTCTAACATAGAAATTATATTATAGTGTATTTGTATCTTGCAGCAGTTGTGGGCGGTTCTGCTGCGATACCGCAGCTTGATAGAGGGACAAATGCTATTGGAGTAACTAATTGCAACGGGTGTGATATACCTGTTGCCCCCCAAAAAACTGCTTGAGGGCTGCGATGTATCTTCTTCCACAAAATCCTGATTGAGGGGTGCTATATATCAGATTCCGCCAAATACTGATTGAGAGGTGCCATATACCTTCTTCCACAAAATACTGATTGAGGGGTGCCATATACCTTCTTCCACTAAATACTGATTGAGGGGTGCTATTGCTATATACCTTCTTCCACCAAATACTGATTGAGGGCTGCCATATACCTTCTTCCATAAAATACTGATTGAGGGGTGCCATATACCTGTTTCCGCCAAATACTGATTGAGGGGTGCCATATACCTTCTTCCACAAAATACTGATTAAGGGGTGCCATATACCTGTTTCCGCCAAATGCTGATTGAGGGGTGCTCTATACCTGTTTACGCCAAATACTGATTGAGGGGTGCTATTGCTATATAATGTACCTTCTTCCACCAAATACTGATTGAGGGCTGCGATACACCTGCTTCCACAAAATACTGATTGAGGGGTGCTATATACCTGTTTCCGCCAAATACTGATTGAGGGGTGCTATATACCAGTTTCCTCCAAATACTGATTAAGGGGTGCTATATACCTGTTTCCGCCAAATACTGATTTAGGGGTGCTATATACCTATTTCCGCCAAATACTGATTGAGGGATGCCATATACCTTCTTCCACAAAATACTGATTAAGGGGTTCCATATACCTGTTTCCGCCAAATACTGATTGAGGGGTGCTATATACCTGTTTACGCCAAATACTGATTGAGGGGTGCTATTGCTATATACCTTCTTCCACCAAATACTGATTAAGCACTGCAATAGATCTGCTTCCATAAAATACTGATCGAGGGGTGTCATATACCTGCTTCCACAAAATACTGATTAAGGGGTGCCATATACCTTCTTCCACAAAATACTGATTGAGGGGTGCTATTGCTATATACCTTCTTCCACCAAATACTGAGTTAGGGCTGCGATACACCTGCTTCCAAAAAATACTGATTGAGGGGTGCTATATACCTGTTTACGTCAAATACTGATTGAGGGGTGCCATATACCTTCTTCCACAAATACTGCTTTTCTCTACGGACTTAGGCAGAGGGTCATTTAGAAAATGACAGGCAAAGGAAGAGGCAGACCGTACCGCAGGGATGGTAGGGGTCAGGCAGGTGCACCAGGCCGAAGTTGGAAGTTGGAGCATGCTCGTGCGATAACTTCAAAGGGCGCACCAGAGTTGGTTGAGTGGCTCACTCAGCCTTCCACTTCTGCACCCTTCTCATCCTCTGTATCTGCACCCTCCTCAATCTCTGCTGTGTGCACCCCTAAAGACACCACTCGAGTCCGAGGAATTATTTTCCCATCCATTCCCAGACCTAACCGATGCGCAGCCATTCTTGGAATCGGATAAGGAGGTATCAACTGCCGCCACCCAGCGGTCTGATGACAGTACCCAGATCAGCCCAAGTAGGGAGGTCCCCGCCTTTGCTGACTACTCCGAGATCTCTAATGTCAGTGGTGGTGAAGGTGACGATGATGACATGTCGATGGACGTCACGTGGGTGCCCACAAGAGAGGAAGAGGAGGGGAGTTCAGAGGGAGAGACAGAGCAGCATAGGGAGGAGAAGCAGGCAGAACTTGGAGTCCACAGTTACATCTTGCACTCCCAGGACGCCGGCACAAGGCTTCGCAGTGTGGGCTTTTTTTAATGTGTCAGCTGCTGATAATAGTGTTGCCATCTGCAGCCTGTGCTTTCAACGCATAAGTTGCGGTAAGGCCATCAGTCACCTAGGGACGACTACCTTAAGAAGGCACCTGGCCTCCCATCACCACGCCCAGTGGGAGCAACGCCGTCAGAACCCACAAAGCCACACTCCCGGTGCTCCACGTCCTGCCTCTTCTCCTTCTCTCTCCTGCGATTTGTCCTCCTTCCACTGTGCCGTTGTCTCGTTCATGTGGCACAAGGCAGGCTTCCGTGGCCCAAATGTTCGAGCGTAAAATAATAATGACGCCGGATAATCCGCTTGCCCAACGGCTGGCCGCTGGCTTGTCGGAACTGCTAGCCCGCCAACTACTGCCATATAAATTGGTGGACTCGGAGGCCTTTAGAAAATTTATGGCCATTGGCACACTGCAATAGAAGGTACCCGGAAGGAAATATTTCTCCCAAAAAGGCATCCCTGAACTATATGGCCACGTTCAGTGGCAAGTTACTATATCTCTGTCACACAGTGTCGGTGCCAAGATACATCTGACCACAGACACCTGGTCTAGCAAACACAGGCAGGGAAAGTACATAACTTACTGCCCACTGGGTGAACCTTCTGACGGCTGTCAGGCATGTAACCCGTGGCACCTGTTTGGATTTGATGTTACTGCCAAGGATTGCATGCAGGCCTGCCTCTTCTTCTCCTCCTCCTACTTCTTCCTCAGTCTCCGGCTGACTCCTCTTTTTCCACTGCTACCGCCTCTTCCACTGCACCCCTCAAGCTCCCCAGAACCTATTCGACGTGCCAGGTGAGACGTTGCCATGCTGTGCTGCGGCTGTTCTGCCTGGAAGCCAAGAGCCACACCGGTCCTGCACTGCTTTTAGCCCTGCGGTCACAGGTCAATCAGTGGCTAACCCTGCTCAATTTGACAGTTGGTAAAGTGGTGTGCGACAACGGTGCCAATCTGCTGAGCGTGCTGAAATAGGGCAAAATGACACATGTGCCGTGCATGGCACACGTCCTGAACTTAGTCGTGCAGTGATTCGTTGCCAAATACCCCGGGGTCCAGGACGTCTTGCGACAGGCCGGGAAAATCTCTACACAGCCATGGCTCGCCTTGCTGACGTTCAGCGGCGACACCACTTACCCATCAGACATCTGATTTGTGACTGCCTGACGCGCTGGAAATCCACCTTGTATATGCTTGATAGGCTGCTCCAGCAGAAACGTGCCATTAACAACTACCTATATGAAGCATTATATATGGACTAAGCCCTCACTCTGATACAATAAAATCTGAGACTCTTAGCCAATATATTTTGATCAAAACACATCTGTGCCCACCTACGCTTGCCAAGGTGGTCTCAGTCAGGCAGGTCCTACTCTGAACCTACCTATGCCATTGGGCATCTATTTTTGATCAAAATATATTGACTAAGCGTCTCAGATTTTATTATATCAGTATGAGGACTTAGTCCATATACTGTATAATGCTTGCATCTATTGTGTTAGTGTATTATTATTTGTTTTCTGTCATCTCTTTTCATAGGCAGGGGTCTTGTTCATATGCTGAATAGACAGCCCCTTTAACGTAGCCAATTTTTTGAAAATAAAGAAGGGAAACAGGCATGAAGTTTCCTCACTGGCCATTTTACCTGGAAATTAAAAAAGTAAAAAACCAAAAGGTGGTGTCTGACTCTTCCATATTTAAAGTCTTTCTATTATGGTTATGACGTAGGTAAAGCCGTTTATCAGGCTGACATTTCAGAGTATACCAGTATTGACGACTAGCTCTAATTGAATGGCACTATGTTCTGTGCTTTGCTAAGACTTTTTAAATTGTAATTGGATGTCGAAGAACTATAGGAATGAACTTAAGTCAATAGAAATGTCTCACAGTTTATAGAGTTTATGTCAATTAAATGAAACTGCAGAAAAAAAAAAAATCAACTATGCTTAGGGTTGATATGTGACCGTTGCTTACAAACTTGAAAATATTTGTGTGACTTTATGTAGATTTTTATGGATTTTTGCCTTATATTGTATCAATGAGAGGCATAAAAAAAATTCTACCTTGCTACTTCATTTATTTTGGTGGTTTTTCTCAGCAGTGGTTTTTGGGTGGGACATGAGCAGCCCAGCCATTCTGAGAAGAAAACGCTGTATCAAAATTTGCCTGTGGGTTCCTTTTAATGCTTGTTATATTGGTTTACATCCCGTACTTTGCTGATATCTGATTTCCTGCACATTATTTACTCAGTGTTTGACCCAGATAGTTTGACTATGCTACGTGTTCCTGATTACATTTTACCTTGCCTGAATTGCTGACTATTTCTGTTTCCTGTTCATCCTTAGTTTAAAAGTTTTGTCCATTTTAAAAATAACAATATTTGGGCCAGCATCATAGAGGAAACATACTCATCAGACTGTATTTTTAGTTTTTGCTCTGGTCCCATTATGATGGCCACATCAGAACAAATACATGCAGCATTTAGTGTTGCCACAGGATATTCCATCTGCCATTCATGTGATCTCTCCTCCAACTATCCTGCCCCCTTAGTTTAGATGTCATCATTGGATCAGTATGGGGCCCTATTCTCTTCAATATATTTATAAATGATCTTGTAGAAGGCTTGCACAGTAAAATATGAATTTTTGCAGATTACACTAAACTGTGTAAAGTATCTAACACGGAGAAGTACAGTATGCTACAGAGGGATCTGGATAGATTGGAGGCTTGGGCAGAAAAGTTGCAGATGAGGTTTAACACTGACAAATGTAAGGTTATGCACATGGGAAGGAATAATGCGAGTCACCCGTACATACTAAATGTAAAACACTGGGTAACACTGACATGGAAAAGGACTTAGGAATTTTAGTGAACAGCAAACTAAACTGTAAAAAACCAGTGGCAGCTGCTGCCAAGGCCAATAAGATAATCGGTTGCATCAAAAGGGGCATAGATGCCCGTGATGAGAACATAGTCCTACCACTTTACAAATCACTAGTCAGACCACACATGGAGTACTGTGTACAGTTCTGGGCTACTGTGAACAAGGTAGACTTAGCAGAGCTGGAGAGGGTTCAAAGGAGGGGCAACTAAGGTAATAACTGGAATAGGTGGAATACAGTACCCTGAAAGATTATCAAAATTAGGGTTATTAAGTTTAGAAAAAAGACGACTGAGGGGAGATCTAATAACTATGTATAAATATATCAGGGGTCAGTACAGAGATCTCTCCCATCATCTATTTATCCCCAGGACTGTGACTGTGACGAGGGGACATCCTCTGCGTCTGGAGGAGAGAAGGTTTGTACACAAACATAGAAAAGGGTTCTTTACGGTAAGAGCAGTGAGACTATGGAACTCTCTGCCTGAGGAGGTGGTGATGGTGAATTCACTAAAAGAGTTTGAGGGGCCTGGATGTATTTCTGGAGTGTAATAATATTACAGGTTATATCTGTACTTTTTTTTGCCTTTCTCTGGATCAATTTGCAGGATAACAGGCTGAACTGGATGGACAGATGTATTTTTTCAGCCTTATAAACTATGTTACCATGTTACTTATCTGAATATTGAATGCACTGGAAAAGTATATGCTACAGGAGAAATAGGACATTCTATTCTTCCATTCCACCAAAACTAACAGACTGATAGGGGTATTATGGCAACCATACCTGCTGTATGCTCCTAGGTTCTTGACCTATAGCACATTTACTCCAGAGTGTACATGACAGTTCTGTAGGTGTTACATTATCCTACTTGTGCTCTTTTTAGGGACAACACAGTGTAAAATAATAACCTTTGGGTCACCTTAAACAAGTGAGCTGTGAGCTGAACTTACTGAGCTGTTACTTCATTCTGGAGAAAAAGTACTTTCAATCCATATACAAATGAGCAGTTAAGTGCACCAAGGGTGACCACAAGCGCTCTGTGCACCCTTGCTCCTCCTTCTTCCTCTGCAAGCTCCTCCCTCTCCTTTATTTACAGGGCAGTGAGATGACTATGCAGGAATCTATCCCTTTCATGAGAGCCTGGCAGAGGATGCAGGAACACTAGCATGCACAGAATAGCTTGGCCCCTGTCCTTGGTGCAATTAACTGCTGATTTGCAGCGAGCGCCTGAGAAAGCGGGTGCAGAGGATGGGAGTGGTAGTGGCCTTGATGAGATGTGTCAGGGTGTACTCCCTCAGACCATTGCTCCTTGCGGATCAGTGCAGTGGAAAGGTGGTATAAGGAATCAAGCCAGAAGTAAAAGAAATATTCTCTTTACTTAATGTAAAGCATAAGCTGTAATACATTGGACAGTTTACAATTTCTCTTCCCAGGTGATGACGTATGGTGACTGGCAAAGTGGGAAATAGTATGCTATCTTGCTGATGTCTCTCCCCTGAACCTCTGGCTAACAGCTAAAAGCTGGCACTTATATAGTGTTCACTGTGTAATGCAGGCTTTGAATTGGTCTGGCCTGGAGGTAAGGTGATGGGTTTGTGAGCCGTAGTCCTTCACCCGCAGCAGGGTCTGTAAAGCTGTGACTTGCTGGCCACTTTGCTGATTTTAAACGCTGTAGCTTCTAAAAAGCTGTATCTTGGATTTTCTTGCAGTCTCTCTAGAGTAGTTGTCTCACAGGAAAATTGGATCAAGAACTGGCCCCTAAGACTCTTGGAGTAGGAGCAATTGAAAGTGCTTCCTTCCACCTTACTGTCTAAACTAGAACTCTATCTCCTTGCGGGAAGCAGGACCATGCCACCAAGATGGGGGAACAGTGTAGTTAACCTTGTCATGCTGGTGTACATACAATTGCAGGTTATGTCCCTATGCAAATGTGCAGATCTGGGGTATGAATGAAGCAGCAGATCAGTAATTAAAAGATATCATTACATTCGGCGGAGCTAGTCCTACAAGGCATTGTGCTTTATTTATCCATGCATTTCTTGGTGGCAGACTCCCTTTAAGGTAATCTATTAGAGTAGGTTATACTGGGTTTAGGAACATTAAAAAATATTGATCGAGCTTATCCATTGTACCAGTGTTTTCCACACTGACCTGACTAGGCAAAAAAACCACCCAAAAACAATATGTGAGTTTTTGTGGTGTCACGATTAGCGGCATTATGTGAAACGTTTCTTATAGATTTTACTAACACTTCCTTTCATTGATTGAATTCTCCTATGCTTATACTTCAATACAGTAATTTGACCTATTCCTTTCTAGATGATTAGTGTGATTGGTTTACAAATTCTCATTCTCACTGTATTTTTTCTTCCTTCATTGTTTTCATATATTCTTCATATTCCTTTATTCATATATTATTTTGTGATTTCTTCCAGATCTATTTTATATTCCATGTATTGGTAAATTTGCGGTATAGTTAGCAGTTGGTAATACTTGTCATGTCATGAAATGAAAGAGGACCTTTCACCACTCCTGACATGCCATCTATTCTTATGGCTCTATTTTGTGACATTCCTTTATTATTCCTACTAGAAGTTATGAACGAATTGCTAGCAGTCTGCAGTAAGGGTACAGAGGGGTGGTAACCAGTTGGGGGGGGGGGGGGTGTACCTGCACAGTCTGAAAATTGCAGCTCTGATTGGATAAAGTGAGTAGATGCAGGTACAACCCCCCAATTGGTTACCACCCCCTCTGTGCCCTTACTGCAGACTGCTAGCAATTCATTCATAACGTCTAGTAGAAATAATAAAGGAATGGTCCAACATTGTGCCATAAGAATAGATGCTTCAGAATTGGTATTACATTTGGAATGCATGAAGCTATTAAAACAGGCCTGTCAGGAGTAGTGACAAATCCTCTTTAAATAGATCAGGATTGAATCATAGTACCAACACATTTATGCAATAACTGCGATTCATTGACCTGTAACTAGTCAATTCTAAATTTTCAATTTCAGATCAGCAAATGTCCCAGTGCTGAACGGTGTAATATATCTCTCGTGTAACGGCCGCCAATTAAGCTGCCAGTACTTCCATATGAAGTTTGACGTGCACACATACTTAGAGCTAATCACATTAGATGGATCGCCCGCATTTTACAAATTCATTAACATCACCTTGAACATTTAGCTGCAGAAGAGTAAAGAAAGAAAAGAGGGAAATGCTCTGACCTTGTCTTTCACATAAAATGTGTCACATGGCAGCTCTTTTCCCTGCTGGATTTCAGGTTGCACTGGGTGTAACTGACATGTTTCATTACTTTTGACAAATGGAGAAAGCTTTTATCTGCTAGTTTAACTGTAGTGTGCCCTTTGTCTGAGCGCAGTACAGGTGTACAACAATGTGACGGCTCATAGAGAGCACACAATGGTGGTACTTATTAGCTACGTAACCTATACAATGATGGAATTTAATGAGAACACTTGTTTAGTGCTATCATTTGGCTGAGATGTGTTGCTGGTAATAGTGTTGTTGCTATATTCTGAGGAACCCCTAATCAGGGCTTGCAGAATGTCAGGATTCCTGGGAACCTTGGATGGAAGACACTCTTCTCTAATTTCAAACCGTTTGCTCCACCTTCAGGGTAATCCTCCATTTCCTGCATGGACTAGGGCTCCTTTCACTTGTATGGGAATTATAAAAACAGCTCAGTAAATGTGTGTAAGCCGTGTACCGGGGTGGGCTCCCCAGGATACAGTGAAGTCACGAACGAGGAAAGCAACTCTGACAACAGCTTTTGTAAAACAGACTTTTTTACTATAATATGGTATTAAACACAGTCCCAAATGCAAGGATCATGCAAGGATCATAAAATAAGGTTACATACACTCAGCCCGGACCCATGTGTTGCACAGCATGGCGGCCTCCGATGGTAGCCGGAAAACACTTGAGCAAATTTACCTACTGCGAGCAGAGTTAGCACTGCCTCGCCATACCTGTTATTACCCTAAAGAACAGGAACGATTGTTTGGGGTGTAAGATACAGGCTAGCCCGTGGTGCAACACAGCAGCTTACAATCTTACCAGACTATATAGTAATTTCCCCCTCTCTTTTCCCAAAACTGGTAATGTGGCATGTGCCTAATATATCACTCCCGATAAACACGCTGGGATAACTGGAGATTATGGTGAAGCCCTCTCTCTTCCCTGGAGCGAACCACAACTTTAACTGTTAAGTCCTTGTGATAAATAAGCAGCAATTCTTTGTAGCCTGCCACACAGCAACACTAACTAACTACCGGCAGGTTTGATCTCAGTCTCTAATATTTTATGCGCCAATCCTATATTGAGGTGCGTGCACGATTTGTCTTACCGACCCGGGTCTGCTCTATCTCCACTGATGACTCAGAACCAAACAAGCAGTCTATCACAAACATGCGGTACCACAGAATGGGTAATCTGTTGCTCAGCTCTCATCAGCACTCCTGGAAGACATATCTGCAGCAGTACTCCTCTTTCTGGACGAGATCCGGGTCCTGGACATGATCAGCTCCACTGGGCTGCAGTTCTGGATGCCAAAGAACACTTCCAAACACTTGGATGGGGATGGATCCACACTGTCTTAGTTCCTCTCCTTACAAGATGGCGGTTTCCTGTCTCTCTGCAGCTTGATACCCCCTCCTATCATGCATATTGTAATCTGTGCAGTCTATTAGCTGTGTGGGGAAACAGCGGCCTCTTGTGGCCAAACAGTAAAATAACAGTCTTGTTAACTTAGTCCACACAAACAATATTCAAACATGAAGAACGGTTTCTCAATCTCACAGGTGCATGCTGGGAGTTGTAGTTCCACAGCAGCTGAAGTGCCAGAGGTTGCTCATGCCTGGACTAGGGCAGCAGAGTCAAAGTAGTTCCCCTCTATACCTCCCCTTGGCATTACAGGCATAAAACAGATGTAAAGAGATCCCGTCAGCTCTCCTGACATGTATGTTTTAGTAAATCCAGGCATTCCCCATAATGTAACAATTCTAGTTAATCTTTTCTTGAAACTGTATGTTTTGCTTTCCTTTGTTATCCCTACTAGACATATACAAATACATTGACAAATGGGTGCTACCAGTTGGGGGCGTGTCCATATAGTGTCACTTTCCCAACAGTGCTGCCAGTGTCAGGCTGTGCAGGGACACACCCATTTGCAAAGGGGAATTGTAAGACCTAGTTTTCAGTATGTAGGAAGAATAACAGAGAAATGGCATAATGCAAAGTAAGGTATGCCTCAGAATCGTTATTTCATGGGGGAATGCAAGTATTTACTATTTAAATTACTAGACATATTACAATATTATGTACTTTGGTATTAATTTGAGCACCAAGGAAATAGATGGAATACACTGACAGATCTGCGCTGACCAGTTTTTAAAGCACTTATCCCAACATATTAAAGGGGTTGCCTGGGATTTTTGCCTGATCAGTGGGAGCCCAACTCCCAGCACCCTCGCCAATCAGCTGTTTGAAGTGGCTGTTGTGCTCTAGTGAGCTCTGTGGCTTCTTTATAGCTTGCCAAGCACAGTGCCATCCATTGTATATCAGCTGTGCTCAGTATCACGCTCAGCCCCATTCACTTCTATGGGACTTAGCTGCACCTAGGCCATGTGACCAATGAAGGGTATGTCACTGGCCTAGGAAGAGGCCGCAGTGCTCATTGGAGAGCTGTGACCTCTTTAAACAGCTGATCAGGGGAGGTGCTGGGAGTTGGATACCCACTTATGAGATATTGATGACCTATCCTGAAGCTAGGCCATCAATACCAAAATCCTGGAAAACCACTTTAAGGATTAAAGGGAATCCAACACCAGCGACCTCCCTATCTAACTGTAGACATATAGCTCTGGTACACCTGATTAAAACACTTTTTTTCTTTTGTTGATCTGAGTCTCCATTCCCAAGTTATGATACTTTTTCTTAATATGGAAAAGGGCCTCACCATTGCTCTTGTCGCACCAAGCTCTGCTACTTCGCTGCTTTGTGTCAATCAAAGCAGCCAGGTACTGACTGGCCACAGAAATGAATAGAGCGTTGGTGCAACAAGAGCAATGGTGACACCTTCATGGCACTAAAGGCCTAATTTGCATATTATGGAAAAGTATCTTAACTCGAGAACAGAGCCTCGGATCAACAAAGGAAAACCAGAGCTTTAATTAGGTGAACCACAGCTATGTGTTCATGCAAACAGTTGGATAGGGAGGTCACTGGTGATCGATTCCCTTTAAACCCAGTTTGCCAAGGAAATTTGATTAAAATTCCCCTTTATGCAGATTTGCATATACACCCCCATTTTGTGGTTAGTTAGTGATATTGTGGATGGTACCCAGGTGTAGGAATGCCAGAGTGGTATAGGGTTGCCTATAATGTCCCTTAATGTTGGTGCACGTGTCACAGTGCTCCTACTTGGATATGCTGGATCCTAGGCGTTGGCTCCGAAGCAATGAAAAGGGGATTGTTGATGAAGGGGATGAGGAAATAAATGGTCCACACCTTGTGATGAAATTGATAACAGCTTTACTTTGCAAACAGTTTCAGGCTCTATCTTGGTTCCCAGCAGGCTTTAGCATGTAAACTGGCAGGCAAACTCGTCTCTGCTACATCATTTGCTTTCTCACTCTGCTGTGCTGACAGGCTGGCTATAGAACTCAGCTTCTTCTTTATGCTGTACTTCACTTTGTGTGGTCTGGTCTGTCTCTATATTTGTCCAGGAAAAACTTTACTCCTGGCCTCAGAGGCTTCAAGCGGTGGCCTCCATGTCCAGCAGAACTGAAGGTGCTCCAGCTGGTCTAGACAGTGCTTGTCCCACAGGGACGTGCACGTGCTGCACCCCTAACCCCTAGGAGGGGGTAAGCTGAACTCACTCTCACTAGTCCCCACCCTTCCTGCAGGAAGTGGGACTCACCCACTCCACCACAGAGGGGGGTGTTAGAATGGAAGGGAAAGATCCATTCTTTGTACCTGTAGTTCTGCCATTGATGCTGCCACCTGCTGGTGAACCAGGCATATTACACGTGAACATAAACAGTTACATGGAAATAGATATGCACATTATATGAGACCTGGAAATAAATACACAGATGATATTAGGTTAAACATAGGAGATAGTGGCGGGGTGCAATGGTGGTAACGCACCTCTGGGGCGTTACATATATGCACCATAAATTCTCTCATGTGCAATATAAATTGGAGGATGACCTTCCCTTCAGTAGATGTAATATAAGTTGATTGATTTTATTGCAACATTTGTCCTGCTGCCCAATATATTTCGAGACAGCTTAAAGGGTGAGGGGCTAGAATAGAATTACATGCGGTTTCTTTGAAGTTCTTTTTTTATGACTGATATAATTTACTATTCCCAGTTTTACAGTAATAACAGTACATAGCACATAGTTGTAAGGCGTTATACAGTGTACAGAGTATATGCAGTTTCTATACCTGAGACATCATTCTTATCAGATGTCAAACACGTTGTGGTAGCTGTCATCAAACACTGTTATTCTCTCTCAGCTCTTATTAATGTGTGTAGGGAACAGGCCGCCAGATATGGATTAACCTCGCGACCATATGAAGCGCTTAGTCACATAAAAACAATATTTAGCGTTGCCAAGCAGTAGGTGCGAGTTATGAATTACATGGAGCATTTATGTCATATCTTCAGACTAACAATCCTAGTGGCACGTTAAGGAGAGGCTAACGCGTTTTAAAAGCCAATACAGTCATTTTATAGCATATAAAAGTAGGATTTATAATTCAGTAAAGCCGGCGAATATCTAGTGTTTCTCAGGAGCACTGGTCTTTTTAAGGCTCTGTGCTATTATATGACTTATGGTATTCTTCACTGTCACCATGATTCCTTCAAATGTTTTCCCATGAGGGTAATAGAACAAGCTCTTCTAATCATGCAGTGCTGTACCATATCTCTACTTCCATCAAAAGTCATTATCACATATTAACAACCTATATGTGACTAGGTCATGATTGGCCTTCTGGATATCATTTTTTGAAGTCACTCCAAGTACTCTACTTCCCATCCTATATTTTTTTTATTTACTTCCTCTTTGTTGGACTTTTAGCATGGCAGACAGCCTTGCTGTATTATTTCAATCAGACCAGATAGAGCCCCACTATAGCATCAGAAATTACACTAATTAGTTCAATGTGGACATCTTTATCTAGGCATATCAAGAGAACTACAAAGCTGCTACACTGTAATCCCAATTCATCACCTACTATTATTATTACTACCCCTCAGATAGCATCCCCCCCCTTCCCAACAACAACGGTAAGCTGGTAATGGAATATCCATTTATATAGGAATTTTATGCTACAGAAGGATAATATTTTGTATTTTATTTTAATATCGGCACTGCCAAAATTAAAAATTATATAAAAAAAAACATATGAATACTATGCTAAAAAACCCTTTCTTATGGAAATGTCCCTTTAAATTGAGACAGAAGCCCCTTTTTAAATATCAAAATTCTGATGCAGTATAAGATACCAAAGACGGTAACCTGTGTTCTTTAAAGTCTACCTCCATTTATAAACAAGGTTCTTATATTTACTACAGGTAAATATAACAAACTTGCAATATATCTTATTAAAGAATAATGCTTCCTCCTGGGCTTCTTGGGTTCTTTCCTCCTCTTTCCCTTCATTTAGCCTTTAGTCTCTATTAGCTCCCATATTTGTATCCAGCCTCACACACAAAAGTTTATAGAGGGTTGAGGAGGCTGCTTCTAGCTAGTAAGTGATTTTTTTCCTCACTCTAAACAGTGGTAGAACCTTATCTTACTAGATTTAGTCAAGTCAAAAGCAGTAAGTGTAGCGGAGAAAAGAAACTTAAGTTTGTTACCCGGCAGCCTCCTTCTCCCCCTCCTGTCTCCCCCCCCCCCCCCCCCCTTAGAAGCAAGAAAGTACAAAGCAGCCTGGTAAAAGCATATAGAAGCATTTTTCTTTAAGGAAGATATATTACAAAGTTTCTTATAATCACTTTTACTATTCATTTATGGAAAGTTGTTTTATAACTGTGGGCATGCTTTAAAAGTTTATTAAATTAAAGAGAATTGGTCACCAAAACAAAATCCTTTTAGATTGCACCCTATCAAAGCTGAGGTAATGAGTACCCTTGCAGTCACTAAATCTTTGCAGTTACTAAAACCTCTATTTAGAGGCCAAACAAATCAAGTCCTAGAAGTTAGAACTGCAGGTAGACGTACAGTATGTCATGAGACTGCTCTCAGCCCTATGAAAAAGCTAAGATGGCTGATGAGAGAGATATACTGTATGCAGTATTTTACTATGTTACCTACAACAGATACCTGAATAAATATTGCTACTGCAGTAAAATCACCTCTTTGAAGAGTCCACTGCTGATCCATACAAGAATTTTGTATGATGGATTTTCAATAATATATAGGCTCTGTACTTTGAGAGGACCACACATTTTATTTCAATGCTATTTTGAGCGGCTGCATCTAAGACATATCACTTTATGGGTTCAGTACAATCATAAATGTTAGGTGGAAGGACGCTAATAACATTCTGTCGACCTGCACCACTTGGGAGCATTTTGCATATGTCATTTTTATTTTTATTACATTTAATGAGAGTTGTATACATCAGTAAGCTCCTCTAATGGTGACTGCAGACAGCAATAATTTAGTCCTAGTTAAAGGGAACCTGGTACCAAGAAATTCAAAGTTAAACCAGGTACAGTGACTAGCTCAGCTGAACATAATGATACCTTTCAATTAGAAATCTGTTGCTTCATTCTTGAGAAAAAGTATGTATAATCCATAAAAATTATCAGTTAAGTGCACCAAGGGTTGGCCTAAACCACTCTATGCACCCTTGCTCCTCCTGCTTCTTCTGCCAGCTGATTGGCAGGACCAGGCAAGATGAAGATGCTCTATTATCAATAAAGAAGGAGAGGGGAGCAGGAAGAAAAATGGTGCAAAAATTGACTTAGTCGGCCCTCTGTGCTTTTAATGCTCATTTTCATATGGTTACTGCCATGTACACATTGTACCAGAGTGTGATGTGGGCACAACTGCAAGGGGTTGAACTATCTCCATTAACTCAATCTTGCACGCTCCTTGCAATAATAATATAAAAAGAGGTCAAAATAAAGTGACATGCAAATGGCAAAACAGTTATAAAATACAAAGGAGAAAATAAAAGAAGACCTAACATTTACAAATGTTGTGCACCTTGAGGATAGATAGAGCAAATTGATCCATATCTCAGTGTTGACTGTCTCAAGGAAATATGAACACTGATTTATTGATTCATGTTTCATACCTTCATCCTTTGGTTCAGGTTTAAGAACCTCCCAGTAATTTATCAGTCAGAAGCATGGGTTACAATTGAAAGTAAGTAATAGGGGGAGGGAAACCTATAATATCAAATAGCTGGTTGTCCTGTAACTCTTCCACTATAATAGATGGGGGAGACAAGAGACAAAACCTCACCATTCTGACCTCATGGTCTGGCACACACAACATCTTTTCATGACAGGTGCTAAGAGAAAGATATCCTTACATTACCCTACAAGATATTGTGTCTGGTTTATCAGTGAATTTCCTGGTGAGGTGACAAACTCCCTTTAATACAAGCAGAATGAAACAGAGAACATTTATTACCATAGGAGTAAGACTTTTTGGAGAATTTTATATCATTTTTTTGCCACCTGTAGTCTGCAAAGTTCATATCCAGGCCTAAAACATGTCTTCTCTTGTGACAACCACCCAGTCTTTACAGCGTTTGTCCAAAACAAGCCTCCAATATTTGTTTTTTGGATTTGCACCTACATGCTTGACTACCTGCCTTTTCTTTGACAAATTTGCTCTGAAACTAATCTCTTCTCAGGAGAATTCAGCTAGTAAGTCGGTGACGTCAGCATAGCATTAGTCCACCAGTTGATGCACCAATATTTTTCTCCATAACAAGGCCCTACCCTATGCAGAAAATATTGTTGGACTCCTCAGCTTTGACTTTAATGTTAGAAAATCTACTTAAAGTGATTAGCCAACAGTATAAACACCCCCATGATGCCCTGGCCCCTCCTATGGAAGATACTTACCTGGTCCCCAGCACCCACATTACCTCCAGATCAAGAGACAGCCCGCGATGGTGACCAGCCCCATTGCATCTTGGATGACATCACCCGTGATGCTAGGTAAGCAGGTTACTGTCGCAGCATGCTATTGGCTGCACTACAGGTAGATGTAGCGGCGACCTTGCAGGGATCTGTAGGAACGCGGGTGCCAGGAACCAGGTAAGTTTCTTCCATAGGAGTAGTGATGGACGAACATCGGCCGGGATGATTCGCGAATGTGATCAAATGTTCGCAAACCGCGAAGTTTGAGGCGGGCCCCATTCACTTTAATGGCAGGTAAACCTGAAAAACCTTCAGGTCATTATTGCAGACAGTAAATACTTACAAGAAGTACACAAATTGTCCCACAACATGGACAGTGACATACCAGAGGGGGGTCAATGGCAAAAATTCCCACAAAAAATATGAATTTTAATCAGGGGCCATTTTTATGCGTCTTAAAGGGAAACTGTCAAAAATGTGTCCTGCTGGAGCCTAGAAAATTTTTATTTTAGGCCACAGGAGTACAGGCCCCAAAAATTAGGCATTCATCAGACAGAAAACATCAAGTGATTATGTGGCTGGAGGTATATTAGACGGTCATTGGATATCAATTTTACTGCAGGCCAGTACAAATAGATGTCAAATACATATCTTTAACCCCTTAGGGACACATGACGTACCGGTACGGCATGTTTCCCGAGTCCTTAAGGACACATGACGTACCGGTACGTCATGTGTTGTTCCGATCACCGGTGATCATTGAGCAGGCACCTCGGCTAAATGCGCGGGGGGGTCCCGTGACCCCCCCGTGTCGGCGATCGCCGCAAACCGCAGGTCAATTGCGGCTTTTACCTGGTGCGGCGGTGGTGCCATCGGGTCCCCATGGGGCTGT